>NC_140966.1:35067868-35145368 GCF_056783735.1 Eptatretus burgeri | reverse complement strand
TTGTTGCGGATCCGGGGTGGCAGGATTCTCACCCGACTCTTGGCGCCACCCTCACCACCGCCATCTCCGGTGTTTATAACGTCGGCCGGCTCGGCACAGGCCTCGGGTCACGCGTCTTCAATCGCGATACCAACGTAATCCTGGACCTTACCAGTTGGGGAAATAGAACCCCGGTTACAGACTGGTTTTGTCAGATGCCGAGCGTTTTCTGCCAGTCTGTAACCATTTTGGTTTTATATTCCAATCGAACGGATCGTTCCTCGACGCGACACGAATTAATCCATGGCGGCAACTTCATACAAACCAACCAGATTTATTGGGGAACATCGGGGAACACAACACAAGCAAAACACCCATGACAATGTTCCCATTAACAATCTTTAACCCGCTCTTAACTAGGGAACTACGGACTACAAGTTTCAAGGGGGTCCCTACCGAGATATGCCTTAAACAACGTGCAGAAAAGACAGACAGACAGCATGCATGCAAGACAGAGTACTTGGTGATGTTTCATGGACGAGAGGAAAGTGTCAAAAGCACCAATATCGCTCGTAACAAGCGGATGTCCACGGATTCGAGCCCGCAGCTCGAACATGCCACGTGGCAAGATGGGGGCGCCATACTCTTTCTTCTTATGGTACGGCATGCGCACGCCCTCCTCAGCGCGTTCTGGCCCCGCGCAATGTCGACGGCACAAGACCGTCAAATGGACGATGGGTCTCAGCTGATTTCTCTCAAGGTCCAGCACACAAATCCAGGCCTGGCCTGCTCACCAGACAAGGCTCACATCGAGGTGCCCAGCTCCGCAGGCTGGGTCCATGGGATTCCAAGACGTCGTCGAGCCGTGAGGTGAGTAGGGACCGTCAGAGGCTCCGTCTTTTCCTCTCTTGCCTTCCCGCCTCGAAGCCCGACTTCTCAACTCCGTCCTCTCAGTTTCTTTCTCTGCAGAATCACCTTTTCCTTTCCTTCTCGCCTCGAAGCCCCAGCACGCCTCAAAACTGACTGCAGTTTTGTACTTCTCCCAAACTGAACCTTTTCACGAGGTCTTTGTTCGCTCGCTGCGAGCCACTGGCTCCTCCCCCTTTACGAAGCCGACAATCTCCTCCCCTTTCGCTCCACCTCCCTCTCCAGGCCACTCCCCCTCAGCCGACTGGGCAGGGCCTATCGTCCAGAGAGGGGAGGAAGAAGAAGCCCTCGGCACACCACCACTGTACAAACAATAAACATGCATCCCACACCTCCCGACACACATGTAACATCCATTTTACCGAACAACCTAGCTAAACATGCATTTAATGGGGGATCTGAGCAAATCCTATATTTAGTAGCCTGCTAAGGGCCATTTCCGTAACAATATGGTATCATCATTATGATTATCATAATCACTATCATCATAATCGGCGGCATCATCATTGACCAAGTGTTTGTTTCAATTTGTACAGTCATCACCCATACATACATACAAAGTCCAACTCAAGTAGTCTGTACAGGCAAGACCATGATGTACTAGATATGTGCAGTCAGCACAGCGGTCGAAGGACTTCACACAGTGACAAGAAACTCACTCCACACAAGACCACTTGGGGGTAGCTCCTTGGTCATCATTTTAGCCTGAAAAGTGTCATCTTTGATTTCCCACCCATGTCCAGTGGGTGAGGGCATACGTATCTCACTTTGCTCTAAGTGCTTCTCTCCACACTACACGAAGAGTTTTTGGTTCGGCTTGTATCTATCACTCATGTGTTATCAATTATCAGAGAAGGAACACGAGTTCTCCATTCTGTTAATCAAGGTGATCAGTTCTTCAGAGACTGTTATATGATGGACTGTCATTGCAAGACCAGCGTGCTGCTTCAGAGGTCTTGATCTTTGCATGTGAAGCACAGTGAAGAATATCTTGGGCAATCATAAGCACTCTTGTTTCGTCTGACTGATTTTCACAGTCCGGAGAGAACACATATTCACTGCTACCATCAGATGAAATGATCCATCAGGTGAGCGAGTCCAGATTATTGGGTACTACATGGCCTTCCCCGATTTGAGACTTACATCTGTTATCCTCATGAGTCTGGTACCAATACCTTCAAATTCAGAAATGTCACCTTTGATCACCATTGCTGTCTGGTACAAAAGGTCTTGACAATTTGTCTGTTTAGGAACTACAGAGTGGTCACCTGTAAGCTTTCCAGACATACTGCATAAGGAAATGTTGCCTTCCTGAAAGCTGCATTTAGAACATCTTGTATGGGGATTGAGCAGGTATAAATAAACTCTAATTTGTTCTTGACATGCAGTTGGTGGTACACTCTGCCATTACCAAGATGTTTCAACATCCTAAGCTTCAGATATTGCTGTTTTATCAGATTTGACAGCTTGATGTTCAAGCAGAGCTTTTTACTTACAAAGAATTCCGTATATGTCACAAGGTCTGCCAGCATCGAGCTCATTCTGAATATTTTCAACAAAGTCACTGAAAACTTTGGCGTATTTGTCTTCTTGTTTGCCTTCCTTGAACATTCGATGCTCATGAAATAGCTTTCTGAATATTTCCTGTCAAGAAGCTTGATGCTGCTGCTTGGATGTGCCTGATTCCACAGAACAGCTTCACCCTGTTGATGTAAAGATGGACAATATTAACCGAGTCTTCTCCAATGAAGTGGAGATAGAATGGTTTGACATTTGAGAAAGCAAAGGAGTCTGTCCATAATGCTTATGCATGGTGTTGGCTTAATGTTTAGGGTGGTGGGCTTTGGATCCCAGGGTCTTGAGTTCAAATCCCGCTCAGCTGTTGAATTAATACCAGGTGGGGTTAACTCGGCCTGTCATCCTTCCGAGGTCGGCAAAATGAGTGCCAGCTTGCTGGTATACTGTGTCAGAGTGGCGATCCATCCAGGATTGTGCCCAATAGCCAAGGAGACTGCTTAAGCAGCACCAATGCTCTGCAAAGAGTATGGTCCCAATCTCCTCCATAATGCTTGAGCCACTGATCTGGCTTTCAGAATGCAACGTCAGAAGTCCACGATGAAGACTGGATGGAGAGTATTCAATCAAAAACTAACCAATAATGATCCAGAAATAACAACAATTGAATACATGGCAAACCTTCAAGCACATGTCCATGAACTTGATACCCTAAGCCTTAAATGCAAAAGTAAAGAGATGTATCACTGATGCCAAGTCTTCCGAAATTCTGCCTACAATGTGATGCAGGACTGCATGATGAGATATCAAATGCCTTAAACAACCCTGATGACATTGAGACTCTCACAATGTTTCTGAAGAGCCCAATAATTCAAGAGTTTCTGCATGCGTTCACAAAGCAAGGTGGAAAGAGGAACGTAAACTTCACTTTCTGGTGGAACTTTATGGAGATAGTCTCATTCCTTCTCATGTATATGTGTGATGAATTTTGAGATCTTCATCTACACAGTTTCAGCTGCATGCTAACCTATTTTGATAGGTACGATTGTTACAACTATTGCAGATGGACCCTATATATCTGGCAGAGATGCACCAACTTCCAGAGGAAGTGTAAACATGAGTCCCATTAGGGGAACCTTGTCAAATGATCATCCCAGTAGTTCAACCAGGTAGACCCTAACCACGGCCAGGATTGGCTGAATAGCACAGGAAAAATGGGAGGAGGTATCGTGGGGATAACCAAGACGACCTCTGCACTCAGCAGGTGGGCTTCTTTCCTAAAATTTCTGATCAAAATCTCCGCAGACACCCATGCAATTTTCCAGTTGTGCCACGTAGACAGCAATACACACAATGAAGCTAGGGAGACAGAAACGTGATCAAAAGAAGAGTATTCACTGTTCTCTACCTTGCAGCAGTTTGATATCTTTGCACCTGAGGTTCACTCCACTTCTCTTTACAAAATTGCTATGAAGGATTTAGCCACTGATACAATTCAGGACTTCCTTCTGAATGCCAAATAATTTAGAAAGCAGTGTCTTGAAGCATTCATTGAAGAAAGACTGGTTGTAAAAAAAGTGGAGAATCACCAGCAGTTCCATTCCATGCTAAGATACCAAGGAAGAATGTTCCAACTTTTGAAAGTTTGTACAAAGCTGTGAGCAAAACAAAGTTTGTACAAAGTACAGGAAAGATAAGGATAAAAGAGCAGTCTTGAAAGCTAATAGAAGTGTCCTCCAATGCCTGATCATTGCCTTTGAAGCCGGCTGCAGAGTTGACCTCCAGAATGTGTTGAAGCATGAACTGATGAAAGTGCCAATGTCACCAGCAGACATGCATGGGTCATTGGGAACTGGCACTAAATCTTTGTTTCCAGACATACTTATAGCAGACATCGATTAGTCTCAAACCATTGAACTCCAAGGTATGTCATCTCGTCGAGTAATAGATGGACATGCACTAGTTGTTGCCCTTGGCAAATACATTGGGTGCCCTTACAGACATCTTCACAAAATCAGCGTTGCATGCAAGTCCGTCTTACAGGTGAATAGTCGTTGTTTTTGACAGATATCAGGAAGAATCAATCAAGACTGGTACGAGAAAGCAAGGCACCAAGAGCACTCGACCAAATTGGTGTATCATTGAAGGGCATGAAGTGTCTCTTCCCTTTAGTTGACAAAACTTCTGAGCTTTGCCTGAGAACAAGGTTGATCTGGCAAGGTTTCTATCAGAACAGCTGATAGCAAAGGCACCACCTTACAGGGATCTTGTTGTAATAGGGGGATTTTCTGACGAACGCAAAGTGCAGTCATCACAGATATTCACTGATCTGTCAGATGTTACTGTGACATACGTAGAGGGTGACACATGACTAATGCTGCATCGCATGAACAACAACTTCAGCAATGTCGTCATGTCTGCAAGAGATGCTGATGTGCTTCCACTGTTGATGTCACATTGTCATTATTTCTCATGCCAGAATGTGTGAATGAAGTCAGGCACAGCAAAGAAACCAAAGTACTGTATATCCCCATTAAGGACATCTTTGACCAAGCTGCTTCGGGGGCTGCAGCATCACACCTGCCTTTGCATGCACTATTGTTGCAACTATTTTCATCTTTCACATCCAATTGCACAACGCAATTTGCCTGGAAGGTGCTCATCAACCACCATATCTATCTTGCTGGCTTTGGTGATGGGCAACTTACAGAAGAGAAGATTGAAGCAGAAGATAAATTTTTAGGTTGAATGTACAAGTTGCACCATATTGACCGTTCAAGTAGAAATCGGCTTCATCACTGAACCAGATCAGGTTGATCCAGTTTGGGTCGCACTCCATCCTGTCACTGAGCCAACTGCACATATCAAGTCTCCTTCTCATGTCATCTTGACTCAGTTTATGGCTAATAGAGATGATGTATGGGGAAAGCTTCAGTTCCTTTGTGAAAATATGGCAGACTGATGTTGGTTTGATGCCTAGCTCCCGGGAGCGCCAGCGGTGGGACTTCTTGGGACTGTCCACTGCAGAATCTCGCACGGCGTCGATGTTGGCTTGGCTCTTGGTTAAGGCCCAGTCACACCTTGACGTTTTAGCCAGCTTATGCCGATTTTTGGATAATTTGTGTAAAACGCTGGTACACGTCGAATATGTTATGGGTAAGTTTTGATAACATTGAGAGCACGCTGAAAAACACTGCCATACGTCGTAGTACGCTGGCTTTAAACGTTGTACTTTGCGGTTGTCCTCAAATTTTCCATGCTTGAAATTTTAAGACTTATCCCAGCGTATGACTCACACGTTCCGCATAACACTGGCCATAAGTTGTAGGCACGTTACGCGATCGTTGACTCACGTCGACACACGTTACTTGTAAGTTACTCATAAGTCGAAACACGTTGAGTTAATGTTTAGCGTACCCGAAACTTATTTCTAACCCATGAGTAACGTGTTGTAGGCAGGTTACGTGATCGTTGACTCACGTCGACACACGTTACTTGTAAGTTACTCATAAGTCGAAAAACGTCGAGGTAATGTTTCGCGTACCCAAAACTTATTTCTAACCTATGAGTAACGTGTTGTATGCATGTTACGTGATCGTTGACACACGTCGACACACGTTACTTGGAAGGTACTCATAAGTCGAAACATGTCAAGGTAATGGTTCGCGTCAGTGTTCCAGACTCCCTGGTTTTTTTTTTTTTCTTTGGTATGACGGTGATGTTGACACTTCGATTTCTAGTGCGGTTATAATATAATATAATTAATAGGCTGCCGCTCAACGATTCAAATCATAACCGCACTAGAAATCGAAGTGTCAACATCACCGTCATACCGAAGAAAAAAAAAAAAAAAAAAACAGGGAGTCTGGAACACTGACGCAAACCATTACCTCGACGTGTTTCGACTTATGAGTAATGTACAAGTAACTTTTGTCGACGCGTGCCAACGTTTGCATATCGTGTGTACTGCGTACAACTTATTCCCATCGCATGCGGAACGTGTGAGGCATACTGCAAGTACGTCGTAAAATGTTTAACACGTTTAAAATTACAAGACTTACTCCACTTAATACGACCTATGAGAGCATACTTTAGCGTTCTATTCATGCATACCAAACTTACCCATACCGTATTCGACGTGCGCCAGCGTTTTAGACGCATTTTTCAGAGGTCGGCATACGCTGGCAAGATCGCAAAGGTGTGACTGCCATGTTGACACTTCCATTTCTCCGGCGGTTATGATTTGAATTGTTGTGCGGCAACCTTTTAATAGGCTACGTCACGTCATCGTCGGCGATACGTGCAGCGTGCTATGCATAAGTTAGACTATCGTTGGGCATAGGTTGTGAACGCCGACAACAGGCTAAGCATTCGTTGGTATAAGTTATCTATAAGACAACGAAACGTTCTGTGTCCGTTACTAATATGTTATGCATGCGACCAACTCGTTATGAATATAGCCGAATCTTTAAAAAAAACATCAAAAGTTCAACGTAAGCCAGCGTTTTACATACATTTTGAGACGTTGCCATTGCTGGCTAAAACGTCAAGGTGTAACAGGGCCTTTACTGATACTGGCCTGCCACAGTTGGCTTGCTCTGGTTGTGCACTGTACCCTTGTGCTCAAGTGTTTTACAATACATTAAATGGCACAATTTGTGGGTCCCTCACGTGTTCTGAGGTCGTATTCCCAGCAGGACCTCTGGCGGGTGTCTACATATGATTTAGTCTCATACCACAGAACCACCACTTTTGCCTTCTGCTTCACTGTCAATGGCATAGTTGAGCTACGGAGCTAGAAATTCCACTGAACAAATACCACAATAACACCACCAAACCCTGAAATGGAAAACGGTAGTGGTCAAAAAACAAAGAAATGGCAGGAAGTCAAATTTGTATCAATCTTTTTGAAACATCCTGTATATAGTCAGTAGTTTAAATAAAGTGACAAAAAATAAATGAATTGCTTTCTGAATTGCTTTGTGTTACCCCATAAATTTTCATCTGGGTGTTGAAACATGAGCAAACATGGTTGTATATGCCAAAACAAAAGTATATGCCAAAACTATGTTTTTTCAGTGTTTGATTATGCTTATTAGGAGCTAAAAATGCAAACAAAAGTTTGGTAACAATGAGATTTGTAATTAGTATGTCCAAATTATCTCAAATCTTTCTGTTACAAACTTCAACCAAAATATGTCTCTTGCTCCTTCCGTATGACTTCTCCAAAAATTTAGCCAGTCTATAATGGTTGAAGTGTCTTCTCTGAGTCTGGGAGGTCAGCGGTTTGAACCCCGGCTAGGTCATACCAAAGACTAATGAATAGTCCTAAGTGGGACAGATGATCGTCTCCCGATGGAGGGCAGTCGTAGTCATGCTGCATTCGGTGATACAGTGGGTCTCAGGTGTCTTATCGGGTCTTAAGGTTGTCGGGAGTCGCAGGGGTCTTATGGAGTCTAAAGGCGTCCAAAATGTCAAAAGGGTATACAAAGGATGAAAAGGACTGTCCCCTCTCTGTCCCACCACAAATCTCTGTCCTGCCATCCCCCCTTTCTTACCGTTCTTCAAAGCAAGGGGGGAATTAATGACATTTAAGAGGTTAATATTGTATTAAGAGGTTGAATTAAACAATGATTATGATCAAATGAAGAGGTTAAAATTAAATAAGGAGGAAACATCGACGATGGAATCTGGCGACATGTGATGGACATACAAACACAGATTACATTTTGAGTTAATTAGCTAATTATCTCACCATCTGGATGGAAAAATAAACAAATAAAAAAGGCTCCATTCGTTTTTGCCATCGACGTCATCAATCAAGGTGTTGAGTTTTAAACCGGTCGGTTGAGCTGTCTTGGAGGAGTATGGGAAAATGGAACAATGTTAATGGACCCACAGGAGGACAGACTGACTGACTGAAGGAAGGACAGACAGACAGAAAGGACAGACTGACTGACTGAAGGAAGGACAGACTGACAAAGGACAGACTGACTGAAGAAAGGACAGACTGACTGACTGAAGGAAGGACAGACAGACAGAAGGGACAGACCGACTGACTGAAGGAAGGACAGACTGACTGACTGAAGGAAGGACAGACAGACAAAGGACAGACTGAGTGACTGAAGAAAGGACAGACTGAATGACTGAAGGAAGGATGGACAGAATGAAGGACAGACTGAATGACTGAAGGAAGGATGGACAGAATGAAGGACAGACTGACTGATTGCCTGAATGACTGAAGGAAGGACAGAGTGACTGATTAACTGAAGGAAGGACAGACTGACTGACTGAAAGAAGGACAGACTGATTGACTGATTGAAAGAAGGACAGACAGACAGACTGACTGACTGACTTAAGATGGACAGAATGAAGGAAGGACAGACTAACTGACTGACTAAAGGAAGGACAGACTGCTTGACTGATTGAAGGAAGCACAGACTGACTGAAGGAAGGACAGACTGCTTGACTGATTGAAGGAAGCACAGACTGACTGAAGGAAGGACAGACTGAATGACTGAAGGAAGGATGGACAGAATGAAGGAAGGACAGACTGACCGATTGCCTGAATGACTGAAGGAAGGACAGAGTGACTGATTGACTGAGAATGACTGACTGAATGAAGGACAAACTGATTGAAGGAAGGACAGACAGACAGACTGAAATAAGGACTGACTGATTGAAGGAAGGACAGACAGACTGACTGACTGACTTAAAGGACAGACTGAAGGAAGGATGGACAGAATGAAGGAAGGACAGACGAAATGACTGACTGATTGAAGGAAGGACAGAGTGATTGATTGAAGGAAGGAAAGACAGATAGAAAGGACAGACTGACTGACTGAAGGAAGGACAGACTAACTGACTGACTAAAGGAAGGACAGACTAACTGACTGACTATTTGAAGGAAGGACAGACAGACTGACTGACTTAATGGACAGACTGAAGGAAGGATGGACAGAATGAACAAAGGACAGACTAACTGACTGACTGACTAAAGGAAGGACAGACTGACTGTTTGAAGGAAGGACAGACAGACTGACTGACTTAAAGGACAGACTGACTGAAGGATGGACAGAATGAAGGAAGGACAGACTAACTGACTGACTAAAGGAAGGACATGGCTTCAACAGCCCATCTCGACTTTGTTGTAGATGAGCTAACGATGGTACGTGCTGCTTCCTTGCTTGACCCTCATCATTTTAAAGGACAGAACACGGACACTCAACGCTGGGAAGGCAATGGCAAACCTCCCAGTATTATAATCCTTGTCAAGTATGACGTATTTTCAGTTTAATTTGTGAGTTCGTACATATTAACAGGATTTTTCGTGAATGAAATTTTTTTTTTATATATATATATATATATATATATATATATATATATATATATATATATATATATATATATATATATATATATCATGTAGTGTAATTATCATGTCGCATACAGTTATTTAAATGTTGTTTGAATATAAAAACGTCACGTGGTTTCAAAAGCAAGCGAGCAGCGCGCTCTGTGTTGTCATGGTGACGAGGAACGAACTCGTACGTGTGCGTCATGACGACGGGATCTCCTTGCTGGATTTCCGTTCTTCGAAGTACGAAAACATCAGTTCGAGAACCCAGAGCTCCTTCCTATAAAGTAATTTCCAATCTGCAGTGTCTGGTGGTGAAATGTTTCTTGTTGGCGCTGATTGCACCGTCGGGCCTGTCCTGGTCAACGGCGGCTGTTCTGCCTGACAGATCCACCCAACGGAAAGGTGAACGGGGAGGTTAACGAGCATCACCGGCACAACTTACTGATGATTCTCTCTTGATATGATGTTTGGTGAACAGGGAGGTTAACTAGCATCACCGGCACAACTTACTGATGATTCTCTCTTGATATGATGTTTGGTGAACGGGGAGGTTAACTAGCATTACCGGCACAACTTACTGATAATTATTCTCTCTTGATATGACGTCAACAAAACGAACCATTTACCCGTATTAATTAAGGTCCAATACTGGAGGCACGATGAGAAACTTGTTTTTCTTCCAATATTATTATTATTATTTCGTCTGCAGCCTGTGCCTGCTGGTTGCATCATTGCTGGGAGCGCAGCTGTGCCGCTGATGCAGTGCCCCCTGTTACCAATAAGCTGGTACTCATTTTGCCGACATCCGAAGGATAACAGACTGAGTCAACCCACTTGGTGTTATGTAACGGACGACGGGGGCTCAAACTCAAGACCCTGAGATCTTAAGCAGCCACCATAACCATTAACCGTGAATCCAACACCAATGTTATTTATTTCCTTCCATGAAGGAATATGTAGCCAGTTTACTGCAGTGAAATATAGCACAGGCGTTATGTCCTTTTCTCTTCACTTTCCACACAATGTCACATGTATACATCTTCGTGTGGGTAAGTCTCTTGTTCTTGTTTTTCGTTCATGTGCATCACATGGCTGTGGCTATCATTATTCGACTGGTTGTGGCTCTGCCACTGATGCAATGTCTCCTGTGGGTTAGAGCATGAGTTTGCCCAGGGTGGTATACTGTGTATTATATTGCAGCTTACAGGGTCAGGGTGGCAACAGTAAACTATCCAGAATTGTCGTAAACATATCCCAACGTGATCAGTTGTAGAACACGGGACAGGATTTCCTTCATCAGACTTCGTGGCGTAATGGTTTGGGTGTCCGCTCTGAGTCTGGCAAGTCAGTGGTCCAAACCCCACCCAAGTAATATGAAAGACTTTAAAAATGGTACATGTTACTTCCTTTCTTGACACTCAACATTTAAAAGGACAGAGCACCGACAAACAAGCATAAGTTGGAAATCATAGTGCAGGCTTTGATGAGCCTAATGGCCTCCTACTGCATCGAAGTTCCTTGTCAGTGACAATAAAAAGATGATCTTACGAACAGATCTAGTGGGGTGATCATCCTAATGGGGGTGATCATCCTAGTGGGGTGATCACCGATGACCTAGTAGGGTGATCAGACATAGTGAGACAGACCTAATAAGAACAAACCAAATGGGGTGATCATCAGTGATGCCTCGAAATGAGAGATAAACCTCACCTTTTTGCCACCTATGTGGTGAACCGTTACCCCCTTTGGTCCAATTACAAAGTTCAGTAAACTGAGAAGATGACCGATCCATTTCCAGGGGATACCTCCACAACTGAGTATGTTTAAAACGTTCTGTGCTGCCCGATCCCTGGTTTCTTGGTTGGTTTTATTTGTACATGTAGACCACGGGGGACCATAAGCAAGCCTGAAGATGTGCAAGTCATGACATTCTTCCATTGCATTGGCGAAGGACTGGAAGTCTTCAACAACGTTGATTTTGAGGACGATTAAAAATAACCTGAAAGATGTCGTGATGAAATTTGCGGAACTTGTGTGATGGAAATACGAGGTAGCGGTTGGTGCATTGTTTCCTTGAAACCCTGGAGGGAAGAGAAGGAAAAAACAGTTTCTGTAGGGTGGTTCCACAGATGGGAGAAGCAAGGAACAAAGGAGATGAGGTGTGCATTCAACCTGAATTTTAACCAGGAGAAGGTTACTGGAAGAATGTGTGCATTGTGGAGTTGAGAGCAGAGGGAGTGATAAGGAGGGTTGGAGAGTGGGAGGACAGAGTCAAGCGGAAGATCAAAAAGGAACCTGAAGAAGGAAAGAGCTAAGATGGAGTCATCAGGAGGAACCTGGATGGGATTGGGATTTCAGCTGCTCCTCCACAACCCTCAAACCCATCCAGGCGCAGCCAAGTGAACCTTACAGAAAACCTTCTGTAAGAATTCACTTCTCCTTTGAGAGATAGATAACGAAAGAGAGGACTAGAGAGTAAAAGAGACGAATGAGAAGAAAAAGCAAGAATAAGAATGAATAAAGAGAATTGTGAAAAAACAAACAAAAAAAAATTCGAAAGAAATGTGAAAGGAACAAGTTACAAAGATGAAAGGAACAAGGAACAAACATGGATGGGATTGGTGTTTCAGCCACTACTCCACAACCCTCAAACCCATCCAGATGTAGGCGCAGCCAAGTGAGCCTTACAGAAAGCTTTCTGCAAGAATTCACTTCTCCTTAGAGAGATATATAACGGAAGAGAGGGATAGAGAGTAAAAGAGATGAAAGAGAAGAAAAAGCAAGAATAAGAATGAATAAAGAGAATTGTGAAAAACAATAAAAATAATAAAACTTGGAAAGAAATGTGAAAGTAACAAGGAACAAAGATGTCGGGAAGAACCCGGACATAGGCAGAACAGAGAAAACAAAATAGGATGACTGGATCTGTAATCTAACTGGGTCCTGTCCTAATGTTGTAACCCGAATTTGGTAGCATTCTGACCAGTGGGTCTGGAAAAGAAGATTTCTAAAGCAATTAATACGATTTTCCCAAAAGTTGCTTCTGGTCAGGTGATCCACATGACTTTCACAATATAATTTACATCCCTACCCTGGCCTAATGTTGTAACGCAAATTCCGTAGCATTCTGACTGTTTGATCAGGAGAAGAAGATTTTGGAAGGAATTTGTGGGACCACCATTTTGACACACTTCCGGTCATGTGATCGGCATGGCTTCCGCAATTTAACATCAGCAGCATGTCCTAATGTAGCCTACCTCAGAGCCGTATATTAGAAAGAGTAGGTCAACCCGGTTTCAGCGCATCTGCTTTATGATTGGTCAAAAGCCCTCATGTGACTACAGGGCGCCATGTTGTGGACCAACCTGCGTACCCAGCAGACGATACTCGCTTTGCTACAATGCTACAAACATATCATCTTGCATCGAATGCTTCCTCATAAAACGTCACTTTGATGAAATATTTAGAGTTACAACGTTTATAAACATGCCCTGCTGTGCAGCATGGGGTTGCTCAAATCGAAAGAACCGCGGGAAACAGATGCATCGCTTCCCCCGCAACCCAGAAAGGAGGAAAATCTGGGAAGTAAAGGTTCGTCGGGATGGCTGGAAAGCCAACGACAACTGTCTCTTGGGTGAGGTAAGGTCAACTTAACACGTCGAAGTAAAGACTAAATAAGACCCAAGTATCATTTCACCAGCAAAATAAATAATGATGAATATTGTATTACTGATATCTTTTTCAACAGTTTCAAAAAATTGTAGCAAGTTAGTGTATATTTAGTTGAAGATCACGGATAACATGTTTCGAAACTAACATGTATTTCGGTATATGGGACTACAGAGTACAGTGTAAACTTTGGGTTGGTCATTTGAACCATTTACCTTGGAACTGTGAGATGTGGTTGGTCCATGACTCCATAACCATGCTTCATGCCTGTATAAGCAACACAGTATAGACCTGAAAGTGAAACACATGCAGTTCAAGGACCATGAATGATGACAGGAAGAATTTTTTTTCTATCATGATGTCTGCGCAATTTAACAATGATGATTTCTCAGTTTCTAGGCCTCACTAGTTTCTAGACCTTCTACATTTGGTGGGTTTTAAGGTAAAAGTTGCAGCCTTTCATCGCCCTCTAACCTGATGTTTTAACGTAAGATGGAAACTTAATGTTCATTTGATTAAATTTTTTTTTACTGTAAATTAAACTAGTCAAGTTGATCTGAACATAGATTTGTCGGCTTCCTCGTAGCACAGATAATTATTACGAGTTAAAAGATGGACAAGGACAAAAGAAAAAAGTGTGAAGAGGGGAAAATGCAGAAGTAAGAATATGTAAAGCGATGGATGATTTCAAGAGGAGGAATGAAATGGATGAGGGAAGAATGGTGGGAGAAAGAGTGGAGAAGAAGAGATTTGGAGAGATGAAAAAATAGATTTCTGAGGGAATAAACTGGAAAGTGGATTGAGGTTTTGAGAGAGAGAGAGAGAGAGAGAGAGAGAGAGAGAGAGAGAGAGAGAGAGAGAGAGAGAGAGAGAGAGAGAGAGAGAGAGAGAGAGAGAGATTTGGATTTAGGGAAGGAAGAAGAGAGTAAGGTGAGGGTGGGGTGGGGGGGGGCGAGAATGAAGTAGGACCCAGAAAAAAAAATTTTATTTGATGGGTTATAAACACTATTACAACAGCCCCAGATTGCGATGAATTAATGAAAAAGTCGGTAAAATTCCAACAAAGATTTAGATCTATAGATACAGTATATGTAGATGGGACAAGGCTTCAAATCTTTCACAGAGAAAACAAGAATTAAGACAATCCAGAAACAAAACTTCAGTAGGGCAAGCCCTAAAACATAGAGTCCGCACTTGCGATGCAAGCTTGAGCGCACACGCCCTTGGTCCACAACATGTCGCCTTTTGTTAAGTTGACCAAACTCTTCCAATATACGGCTCTGGCCTACCTTTCCCCTCCCTCCTCTCACCATTTCCGCTGCCTTCTCCAACCCTTTCCCCTGCATCCTCCCACCCCATCCCTCCTCTCACAGCACCCCTCCCTCCAAACTCCCACCCCACCCCTTACTCTCCCTCTTCCCACCCAATCCCCCTCCCTCCTCCACCCTTTCCCTCCCTCTTCCCACCCCACCCCTTTCCCTCCCTCCTCTCACCTATACCCTTACCCTCTGTCTTCCCACCCCCCACTTTTGCCTCCTCCTCCTTCAACCCCAACCCCTCTGGCACCATCCCTACCCCTTCCCCTTCCTCCAGACCCCACCCCACCCCTTCCCCTTCCTCATCCCACCCTCCCCTGCCTCCTCTCACCCCACCCCTCCTGGCCCTCACCCCTTCCCCACAACAGGTGGTGGCTCGTGTGTTTATAAGTTCTGAATTTTGAGAAAATGACTGTTTAAAACCCAGAGTAACCTTGGGAGCTCAGAGGATTTGCATAATAACCCAAAAAACAATGTCTCATTCGCTTTTATGTGGAAAATAGTACTTCTTCAAGCTCCTAATGAAATGAAATAACATCCTAAGTGAAAGCAGATCATACCAAAAGACGAAGCAATTCAAACCTCGGCTAGACAGCTTAGAGGGAGTGTGTGTACATCTCAGCCATCCTGCCATGGTGTTGGGATTCATTGCTTTGTAGTCACTGAAAACATTTTTCAATTTTATGTTCAACTTCGAGTTTACTTGTGTCATTGCTTTATTCATTCTAATCCTCTAATTTATTTTGCCTTCCTAACTCCGACGATGTCCCCATGGAGAACCGAGCCACGGTCGCAACGCCCACTGCTCATGCCATGGGAGTATTCGCCTACTTAATTATTTTTTTGCACTGGAAGTTACACTTTGGGAAAAACAATAGAAAAAGTTAATGTTATGCTTTATATCAGGCAATTTCATATTTTCTTGTGTAAATATGAAGAATTGTGCATGGCCTTGCTTAAAGCTTAAAAGATATACACTTTAGTTATCAGAATCACTGATTTCTTAAAATTTTCAGATGTCACACTAGATTTCAACACTTGTTTAGTCCACAAGATCCGATTCTCAAATCCAAAACAATATTTCGATTATATACTTTAATTATTCCATGAAAGTAAATCGTGTTTCAAAGGCAAGGCATTTTTGAATAGCCCAAATCAAAATGGCAGCTAAGACCCCTGCGAGGCAAAGTTGGGCTGACCAAGGATGAGCCTATCAAGAAGGTGAGCTGTTAATTATCTTCAAAAGGGGTTTTTAACTTTACCCAAATACCCAGTTTTCATTCATGCATTCCCTTGAAGTTCCCTTAGTATGCCTGCAAGGTTTGGGGCTGCTTGGTTTCATGGTTTTGAAGTTATTGAGGAGATATACACTAACTCACTGACACACACACACACACACACACACACACACACACACACACACACACACACACACACACACACACACACACACACACACTTATTATTATAGATCCAAGAATTCTAATTACAATGGCCACATGGATTTTTCCCAAGTTTATGGCAACTACCTAATTTATTAACAATGTTGGTGCCAAAAGGGATGAAAATGCAATGATGTAATGCTAATTTTAAAAAAATTGCTCAGTGGTTGTAAATGTCCTACTCCTTTCCACAGCGAATGAAAGTGATTTTGTTGCCATTCGACCTTCAATACCAGCTCTTCAACCTATGAAGCACAATGAAACAGAAGTACAAGACATACAAAAGCAGTTGTTTTCTTCCATCAATGCTGACAAGGATCTCCTTGAAAAACAAACATTGTCAAGCTGGAATGACCTTTTCATCATATCAAGGCAACTGCAAAAAGTTTGTCTCTTTTTTCACAATATGGAGGAAATTGCTCATCTGGAAGGCAACGCATCGATGAAAGAAAAAACACCCAGAATGAATCCTGCGGAGCAAACGTTAAAGTTGGACAAGTATTACAACAGGAAAATCAGTAATGGCCGAATAATGCCAGCAAGGGTTGGATTGCTTTCACGTTCGCAAAAAAACATCTCCAGGTTAAAGTCACTTGCAATGAGTTTAAGAGAAAAATGCCCATCGTTACTGTTGCAACCACAACAAGGATTTACCATCAAAAAGCACACAACTAAAAACGAAATAAAAACGACAATTGAACAGCCAAATAGGATTTATAGTGGTAAATCAATAAAAACTGAAACTACTTTTGAAAATCCTGCAAAACCTGACACAGTCAAACCAAAATATGCAGAGGTCATTAAAGGAAACAGAAGTGACATCCCAACATTAAAAACATATGATGATGTCATGGCTTTGAAAAAAGACAATCTCAACAAAGCATTACACAAAGGAAATAACATTTTTATGAGCAAGGTTTCTGGCATACACACCGGAAAGAATACTCCCCAAAAGAATCACAAAATGTTTACAAGGTTTCATTCAACATATAACAATAACTACAAGAACAAGGGTGACAGCAACAAAAATGCAATGACATTTAAGTCGGAAAGCTCTTCCCTGCAAAGCGTGCAGCTTGGAAAGGCAGTATCTTTTCAAAATTATCTAATCACTCCACTTCTTTCCTTACAACTCGTCAAACATAAGCCAATAAAATCAAATAATTTTGCATCGTTATCAGGAATGCTCAAAGGAGGAACAACGTCACCGCAAAATCGCTATAAGGACAAAACAGCTGCACTTCTCGCTGCAAGGCAGAGAAAGAACGATGCTTCACCTCAAAAAGGTGATTTAACTCTCAAGGGAGATGTGCAAACAAAAACACCCTTTTACAAAAATCTCAATATGGGACTAGGCAGAAGAATTGGGTCTTTTTCCAATATTCTGAAAGCCAGAACACAAGCTCGCGATGGTAAAACTTATTTTTGTCTGCCGAAGAAAATTACATTTGCAACACCTCCTAAAGGTACAATACAGGTTGCACCAAAAATAAGAAAACATCCAACAACATTATGTGCACGCCCTGCAAAAATTATTCCAGATTTTACTGCTTCTGGGTCGTTCGTGGCAGACCATCGGTCAAGCATATCCAAAATGAACATGGGTTCATCGTCTAATGCATTGAAAGGACAAATCCGAGGTTCTCGCATCAGAAATAGGCCAATGGAATTTCAGAAACTTCAAAAAGTCACTCAATATCTGAAGCCTATTCGTACAAATCCAAGAACAGTTGTTGACACTTCAACTAAACATGCACTGATGAAACGGGCTGCACAACAAACAGGAGTAAAAGGTTTTCTGCAATGGAGCCGATCAGGAAAGATCATCTTACCAGAGATACAATTTCAATTTTTGCGTTCAGAGCCACATACAAGTTCAAAAGCTTTGAAAGGAAAATCTGCACTGCCTGAGAGGCAGGGCAAGGACACTGGACAGGATTCGCTAACAACTGGTTTGAACAATGCAAAGGGGAATGAAAAAAATACAAATGAGAAGTTTGCAATGAAGCATCATCAAATTATTCAAACATTTATTTTGCCTGTGACATCTGCATTTTTCACAAGAAGAAGAAAAAGAAAATGATTTTTGCAAATGTTCATCAAGGTAATCCTCCCCCCCTCTCTCCCCCCCGCCCCCTTCCCCCATGTGACAATAACACATAGGGTAGTGTCTGGAGGCCATGAGTAAAGCAAAGTAATTTGTTTCCCCTTTCTCCTCCATCCATGTTTATCTGAATTATACATTTCTCCTTCTTCATGACAATGTGTGCAAATGTTTGCTTTATCAGGTCATAAACAAAGTTGTTTTTTTAACCTTCAAGACAAATGGAAATAACAGTCTGAAAAGATACTTACTGATAAAATGCGAGTGATATTTGCAAATGCAATTTTAATAATTCAACAAAGTAAATTAAAATTTCCCTTCAAATTTACTTCTTTACATTACAGACAATTCCTGGTTTGAGAACGAGTTATGCTCCTATCCTGGATCCTGTTCTCAAAACGAAATGGTTCTGAAACGAGAACATAATAGAATTTGATTGAAACCAACATATATTACACCAGATTGATAGATAAAACAATGTAGTCATTCCATCCATCCATTGGGACCATACTCATTGCAGAGCATTGGTGCTGCCTAAAGTCACCTTGGCTATTGGGTACAATTCTGGACAGGTCACCACTCCAACACTGGATACCAGCAAGCTGGCACTCATTTTGCCCACCTCAGAAGAATGACAGGCAGAGTCAACACCACCTAGTATTAATTCAACAGAAAAGTGGGATTTGAACTCAGGATCTGAGGATCCTGGCTGGGATCTCAAGCCAACCACCATAATCATTAAGCCAACACCAGGCAACTGTATTCATTAAGGGGAATTAAAAACCATAGAGTGTAGTGAAGTTATCAAAGTAAATATAAAGTAAGTACAGCACAATAATACATACATATTGTTGTGGCCACGGGTACCGAGACACCAACTTGTCACTCAAGGGGATTAATCCCCGGTTGTCTTCGGTCGAGCCAGACCTGGGGCCACCGCTCACAATTAACGTTGTGGCATGGTGGGTTGTTTTAGAACCACGAGTTTCAGTGTCCACTGTCTAATTATGCCGTTTAACTAGAGGTCACGTGGTTACCTGAGCGGGGAACGCACCCTCGGCAAAGCACCAATGTTATCTCGATTAGATTTTAATTTGGGCGGCTGAGCGTTTTAACAGTTGGTGCGTGCCGACGATGTTTTGGTCAAACCTGTGGTAATTACCTCCCAGTATATCTCGGTTCGAACAATGCTAGGACCATTAGAAGGAATTGACAAACAGGGACAGGTTGGAAATTGACAAATGATTTATTAATTAGAAATTAAATAAATAAAAAGAACTTTTTATTTGCTGAGGTAAATGAAGAATAAATTTCAAAGCAAAATCAATCAAAATGCCAGGAAAGAGACAAACAGCAGATGCTTATCGGGGGTTGACTTACTTACAGCTAAACACAGACATGGGTACCCAGCAGATCATTCGGGGGGGGGGGAGGGGGGGAAGAATCATTTCGTTCACCAGAAAGTCGTCCGTGAAGTGAAAACATCCTGAAATGTGTGTGTGCGTGTCACGTCCTTCGCCAGCACCCAGCCTTGCCGTGCACCCTTTCGCGAACAGTCTTGAACGCCATTCGTCGTCTGGAGGGCACCAAGATCATCCGTCGCGGGTTTAGACCCTGGTGTTGTTGGTGATCGACCCGCGCCTCACTTGTTGGCGGCATTGCTCACACCCACATGCGCACCACATGCTCGCTTGCTGAAGCACTGGAAGGGCGAATTGTCTCTTCGGCGCTGGTCAGACACCCGTTTCTTGGTCGCTTCTCTCGCCCTTTGCTTTTTCCTCTCTCCTTTTGCTTTTCCTCTCCTCACTTTTTCTCTTCTATATCTCTTTCTCTTCAGAACGTCCCTCTTTCGCTTTTTCCTCACTTTTTTTTTTTTTTACATCTCAGAACGTCTCTCCCTCTCAGAATGAACCTCACGCTTTCTCTCGCTCGTTTTTATATCCCCGGGCCGTCTCCGCGGGGTGCCGTCCGCCCCAAGCTCACCCCGCACCACTGGGGCACGGTTACCATGACGACCTGTGCGCTCTCAAAAAAGGCGGGCATCGGAGCTCGTGAAAGAATGTTGCTGAGGAAAAATGAGGGCGGGCTTCAGAGCTCATGAAAGAATGTTGCTGAGGAAAAATGAGGGCGGGCTTCAGAGCTCGTGAAAGAATGTTGCTGAGGAAAAATGAGGGCGGGCTTCAGAGCTCGTGAAAGAAATGTGTGTGAACGTGTCTGTCATAAAGAAAAAAGCTTCCCATAAGAGAGGGGATCTATCCTTTACCCTTCTCAATGCATCACATTTATTATCCCATTAGACATGGGGATGGGGCTAATCTGAACATGCATTTAAGGAAATAACTGTATGAGGACCTGGATGTGTGGATGTATTCATCAGAACGGATTCTGAAATCCGTAACAATATATTAAGACAGTACAAAGGCACTTAAATAAATCAAAATGTACATAAATCAGCCAGTCTTGCTGACAAAAATGGCATTCTATGTCGCGGACGTTCTCAAACCGAACATTTTCAAACCGAGAGTTGTCTGTATAGTAGTCGAAGGATCCCAAGGAAGGTGTATACAGTCAAGGTTCATGGAACAGTGAGCTGACAGAAAATGGTCCTCACTACAAAGAGGATGTTTAATTAGTTGTTTGTCGCTATCAACAGAGTAAGTGACTGTATGTTAGTATCCTGGTTCAATTTCAAATTTCACAGGGGTATTGCATGCCTGGTGTTGGCTTGATGGTTAGAAGGGTATTGCATGCCTGGTGTTGGCTTAATGGTTAGGGTGGTGGGCTTGGGATCCCAGGATCCTGAGTTCAAATCCCCCTTGGCTGTTGAATTAATACCAGGTGGGGTTGACTCTGCCTGTTATCCTTCTGAGGTCAACAAAATGAATACCAGCTTGTTGGTATCCTGTGTCAGAGTGGCGTCCTGTCCAGGATTGTGTCCAATAGACCAGGAGACTGCTTTGGAAGCACTGATGCTCTGTACAGAGTATGGTCCCAATGGATGGAGTGTATTGTACTCAGAGGAAGATGATGATGCAATCAGAAGCCAGGCATTGCACAGATGTGAGAGAAAAAAAAGTATAGCTTGTGTCGACCATTAAATGGGTTAGAAGAATTGCTTTGACTCGCTTCCAAAAGGATGTTTTAAATGTACCTCAAAATGTTTATGCCGTTGAAAATTTTTCCTTTATCACCAATGAAAGATACATCTTCTGTTTTGCATTTTATTTTTGACTGTATTTTTGCTTTCTTTGCGTAAAAGTTGAAATTTTTTTTTTTTGCAGTAGAAATCATCACCATGCCTCTATTGTGAATTATTTTGCAATTAATTTGAAGTAGCTTATTAAGTGCTGGCAGGACATTGAGATGTCTGTCGTTGGCATCAACTGAACTCCAGACACAAAAATGTCAACTCTAGATATCCTAGGGGTTTGCACACTCAACTTTTAAATAATTTATTGCTTGGGTTCGAATCGCGACCCATCTCGAAAACTGTCACCATTGTGTTTCAAATGCAGGGCGATGTACTAATGCATGTGCCATCACGCTGAATAACGCTGACTCATCATCTAACATTGGTCGTTAGTGGACGTTAAAGATCCCATGGTATCTGTTTGGAAAACTAGGCGAGTTATCACCAGTACCCAAGCAAATTATAAATACCTGCTCAAATAAGGTCCAGTAGAATGTCAGGCATGACCGGATGGTTCATGGAAAACTTTGGATACAAAGTTGAGCCTCGTGGAAGAGCTGGAACACAGAATGGACCAGAACGTAGCAGAACAAGAGGAACATAGTGGAAAGGGAGAAACACACCATCAGCAGGGTAGAGGAGCACAACAGATGGACAGTTAGAAGCAAAATGGGCATGATGAGGAGGACACAGGGGGTGAACAAGCTGGATAAAAGCTCAAACACAGCAAGAAGAATAAAGGGAGTCATCAGCACAAATATAAGCAATATTTTTTCAGAGAATCGGAAATATCGTTCATAAAATGAGAAACACGTCTGGGCCCAAGACACTGCCTTGAGACACTCCATCCTTGACAGGGAAAGCATATGAGAGGATCCCGTTGGGAGTTGTATGCTGACCACAGAGTGGAGGAAGTCGGTAAGCCATGAGTGGAGGTGGCCTTGGATGCCATAGATAGAGAGTTTGGAGAGCACGGTGGGGGAGGCAGACTGCCTCAAATTCTCAAGATATGTCCAGAGAGATGGCCCTGATCTCGTGTCACTTCGGAGAGCAAAAGCAGCATCTCCAGAGTGGTGTGATTGGGTCTAAATCTGAATTGATGGTCTGAGTTCAGGCCATTGGAAAAAAGCAATGATTTTATGTCACCTGCGATTATGGGGATTTAATGACATTGCTAATAATTGGAAGTATGCTCATCGGCCTGCAGTTAAGAGGATCTGTTTCTGCATCATGTTTGCTTATTGCAGTGACTTTGGCTCACTTCCAAGTACCTGAAATGTGACCTAGAGCAAATGTGAGGGTGAACAGAGCAGAAAGGGGATGTGCAAGAGCAGCAGAGTAAATTTTTAGGACACATGAGCTAATGCTATCCAGGCCTGCTGCAGAATCGGAGTAGAGGGTTGCCAGAAACTTCTCCACCTTCTCAGACGAGAAAGACACAGTGTCCATGAGAAGGTGGGCATGAGAGAGTAGGGTAGATACAGGGAGCGAGGGGTTGAGTATGTCAGATTTGGAAGCAAACACAGAATTGAGGCATTTCACTTTCTCAGGAGCGAGTCGGCTGTGATGCCATTTGAGGTGAGGGAAGGGATAGAGAGGGGGGAACACACCAGAGACAGACTTGACAAGGTCCAACCAGATATTTGAGGAAGGAGACAGGTTTGACAGTTCAGACTTGAGCTTGGCCAGATGTTTTTTGTATCTCCTGAGACTGGAAACACACTTGTTGCAGGCTTTGTGTAATTATCTGAGGTTGCCTTTGGTCGGATTTGACTTGGAGCAAAAACCTTCCATGGCAAACCACACAAGAGGGTGGGAAGCGACCATTGAAGTAGTAGCAGTAGTAGTAGTAGTAGTAGTAGTAGTTGTAGTAGTATGAAAGTAACTCATTACATTTCCCTCATTGATGTATTTTTGCATTATAGATAACTCATTCTAGCTAACTCACAATTGCAACACAAATCCATGCTTGAGCCATGGTATTTGCACTCTGGATACTTCCGATGATTCAAAATACAAATGTGATTGTGCACATGGTTTTTCTGGAATGTTTTGTCAGGAACAGTTTTGCAGGTAAGGACTACCCATCATACAGATTGGATTTTAAATACCTTCTAAGAATCAAAGGCACTGAAAATCATTGCTTGAATGTTGTTTGTAGAAAGTACCAGACTCGGCATTTACATCATGCCAGCTGCGTTTATCGTTGCATATGTGCTCTACTTTACTCTTGCCTACTTGCTCTCCAAAAAAGGTATAGTGGTTTCAATTATGTTGTATAACATTTGTATTTAGTACCTTTATATATCTTTATGAATAATTTTTATAATGGATTCATTGCATAAGGCAGAGCAGGTGTCGATCGATATATAATTTTGATGCAAGGCAGATCAGGCCATTTTGTTATCGATCAATTGATCCACATTGTCCATCAATCTCTCAATTACAAAGTATTTTTTATTTATGATGTACAATGAATCTTTTCTCCTTTGTTTATGCCCCCATGATTTATTCAGTGTACCGATTGCATTTCCATTGTCGTTGTCGTCGGTGTCGTTTTTGTTGTTGTTGTTGTGCAGGTTATGACAAAGATGAATACAAGGGATTCAAAGATACGTCACACTTGCACGATGTGCACATTCAGTGTCCAACCTTTGTAGAGCCCACGGACTATCTGTCGCGTGAAGAACAAGAAGATATTCTACAAAATTAGTAGTTTGACTTCCAATTTGACCAAAATTTCAATTCAAGACAAGTCGCTGATTTATCTCTGGAATACAAGAATTTATGACAAACAAATGTGTACAAACATGTCAAAAATACATAATTTCCATTTTGTGTAAATCTACTTAATTTTATTACATTTTTTGTCCAAAATTTGTGAAACACCTCAATAAATTAGTCATGATGTAACTGAAAACACATGAATTGCATTTGCTCAAAATCATCTGCAATAGAATAAAATAATAATTATGACCTGTTTTTCACGATTATATTTCTGCTATACAAGGCATGCAATTGTAAATGAGGGTGGTTCTGATTTGCTCTTCACCTTTGTTTATAAAAGGCTGAAGAGTATATGAAAAAGCAATCACAGATGGAAGTAATCTCATGCACAGTAGATTAGCAAAAATATTTACAAAGTGCTTAGCAGATGAAAAAATGCTCACAACTTGGAAAAATCATAACCGGTGCTCAGTCATGAAAAAAAAAAGAGATAAGATGTTCCAAATAATTACTGTCCAATTTGGATTCTCTCCAGTTCTTATCAATTGTTCAAAAGGTGATATTGGCTTAATGGTTCGGGTGGTGGACTTGGAATCCCAGGATCCTGAGTTGAAATCCCCCTTGGTTGTTGAATTAATACCAGGTGGGGTTGACTCTGTCATCCTTCTGAAGTCTGCAAAATGAGTGCCAGCTTTCTGGTATCCTGTGTCGGAGTGGCAACCCGTCCAGGATTGTAGCCAATAGCCAAGGAGACTGCTTGGGCATCATCAATGCTCTGCACAGAATATGGTTCCAATGGATGGATGGATGGATGGGTCTTTTGTGTCCTTGAGGACTTTTGTGTCATCTGGGACTTTTGGGTCTTTTGTGTCCTTGAGGACTTTAGGGGTCATCTGGGACTTTTGAGTCATCTGGGTCTTATGGGTCCTCAGGCTCTTTTGGGGTCTTAAGGGTCATGAGGGTCTTAAAGGGTATTCAACGATCAAAGGAGCCTTAGCAATCGAAAGGGTCAAAATTACAATCCAATGGTATGTAATTAATAGATGTACGTGTGTGATGTCAGGGTGCAATTGACATTCAAACAGTACATAATTAATAAACATGTAGTGTTGGACCATAAAATGGACTGACCCCATGTTTTTTGTTTTTCCTTCAAAATGTCAAAACATCTCTATTTGTAATTGCATGGGAAGAGAAACATGAATAAGTAACATTGTCACGAAAGGAAATGTATTTTAATACACTCTGCCATCACCACCAGGTGGTGCTATACGGTACACATTTACTTCGATAATTTATGTCACCCCAGCCCCCCACACCACCGCATGCGACCACGGCCTCATAGCCTATGTTACACCCTACACAAATTTGTATTTGTACCTCGAGTTTGGAGTTTGTAACTTAAAAGATGTGGCTGTAATAAGGAACAAAGAAAGCCAGAGAGAGACAGACAGACAGACAGACAATGCCATTTATTTGTATAGATTTCAAGCCAGTTACATTCATTTTTCTCAATTATTGTTGCAATAACTAGAAAGTTCATATAACATGATACCCCACCCAGTGTTCAGGTACATACAGGAGGGTCTTTCCATTTGTGGGGGTTACATTCTTGAAAATACCCCTGAACCGCAAATCTACGATGAGTAAACTTTTGGGGTAATAGGGGAAATATGGTTAGGGACTTCAACTTTAAAATTTGTCCAAACTGTACCCCTAATTAGCATGTATGTGCATTGTTTTGGTACTATTTATTTTCATGAATAAAACAGTTAAAAAGAACATAAAGTTTATTTTCCTGCAACAACATAAAATAAAGTATATTTTCTTGAGTTATTAAGATAACAAAACTTATCTTTAATTGTAATGATGATAAACTTGATCCAATAATGCGATGGCGATGTTGATGATGGTGATGACAAAGAAGAGTTGATGGAGTTGACGGAGATGATGGTGATGATGATGTTGGCAGTTTGATGGGGTTATTGTGTTGACCGCCCATGTTAATATGGTGAATAATTGCAGAAAATAGTTCGCCAACCTATGATTATTGAAGCACATTGCAGCAATCTGCAGACATTGCCTTCATAAATTCATCGCGATGGAGCAAATCCAAGAAGAGGAAACGCATGAACGATAAGGCCCTCCTGTACTTAAATGTCAATAAAATAATGATTTTAAAGATTGTTCAAAGAAATCCGGAAGCTTCGTGCTATTGAATCAGTGTTATATACTGTAATACCCTTATATACTGCAATAAGATGATGTTGAGTAGCAATTTAGGAGATGGAGGCTTCATTGATCACCATGTACAATAATAACCATAGCTTTCACGCCGTGAGCCATATAGGGCTGCCGAGGCAATTTAATTTGGCTGAAGAGTATAACCTGGACGGATCACCACTCTGACGCAGCACACTCGAATGGCTTATTACCCCAGTAATCTAGTACTCATTTGGCCGACCTCAAAAGAATGACAGGCTGAGTCAACTCACCTGGTGTTTCTTCAACGGTACAACAGGGACTCAAACTCAATACCCGAAGATCTTAAGCCAGCCACCTTAACTGTTAAGCCACCAGGCATGATCACCATATAACTCAGCATCAATCAGCATTTTACATAGCCGTAATGACAGACACTTCTTCACCCCGATACACATGCTACGTCCTCCCATGCTATATTTCAATATGTAGCATGGTTCTTGGAGGTATTATGAAGGCGATTTGTGTTCTACAGTCTTCAAGTATATAATTCAAATTTAATAAAGCTTTAGAGAAGTTTAAAGCCATATAATTAAAGTAATTCTGGGTTTTACCACTGTTTTCACCAGTGTCTATTACACCACTCTATCTAACATGTTGCATTAGTTATATGTGCCTGTTGTTTGTGTCCTTTATAATGTCCTTAAAAAGAGTAAGTTTCCTGTTTGTAATGATTTTCAATTTTGTTTGACTGCCAGGCAGGCCGACAGAGTTAAAACAAAATCTCACTCCTCGTTGCGAATGTGCAATCGGGACTATTTCATTGCCAAATATGGTAAAACAGCAGACCCGTCTTCGCATTCATGTTCAAAATGTAACATTCAATTTAAATAAGGTGTTCCTCAATCAAAAACTGACGATCATAAATTGATATGATAGACAGACGGAGGGACCGACAGATGGCCAGACAAACATGAACTAATTGTTTAACCCCACGTTTCGCTTCACGTGTGCCGGGTAATAAATTCAAGATCATTGGAATCTCTCGCAATGAAGCTGAGTCTATGGGCCTCTCACTTTCTCATCACAGACAGGTCGGTGGTCTCTCTATCCTCTATCCTTTACCACCTCGTTTCTGGTATTGCATCATCTGCTCTTTCCATGCTCTTCCCACCCCAAGGTTTCTGCGGGGCTCACACTGTCTCCCATCAACCCCGTTCTGGTGAAACTACCTAAAGCCAGGATCAATGCTCGCCTCCACTCATGCATTCCTCTTTTTTTCCCCTGCCTGTGGAACCAACTTTCACATCCTCTTCAATCTCAACCATCCTTCCAAGTCTTCAAGTTGTTCCCCACTATCTCAGATTATCCGCAATCAAAAACCATATTGTTACTTTTTTAGGGGTGTTAGACATTCTCGTAGAGCAGATAAGAATGTATAGAGTAGCATGGTCTGTGTACAAGTAGTTAGGCCATCTTGATGTAATAAGTCTGCACATGTCAGCGAAAGGAATGTGTTGTTTGAATGTGTACCATACAGGGGGTGGTGCATGGTAATAATTAGTTTGGGATGATGGTAAAAGAATTGCACATAAAACCCCTTTGTTCCACAGGGTGGAATCGGGTGGCTTGGGGCTCTGCAAGGCAAGAGAAAAGGAGAGGAGCTACGAACGACTCCCAGAAGGCGGAGTCTGGATCGTCAATGAGGGGCGGACTTTTCATTGCCCCGCAAAAAGAGGGAGGAGCCTTATTCAGACGGTTGGGTGTGTCCGAGAGGACCATGAAGTTCTGAGGTAAAACGGGGGGGGGGGGAGGTTGAGGAGAACAGAGAACTGAGGAGTTTGGAGAAGAAAAAGAGAGTGTTTTTGAATCTGAGGAGAACAAGGACTGAGAGCCAACTCAAGGGAGGAAAAGAGTGCGGAGGAGAGCTCTGAGAGGATCATCCTGTTGCCCGCCTTCCCCCTGTCCTGCGCTTGTTCGTCTGCCTGCTGCCTGCCCATCACCTCCTCCTCCCTCAACATGCTCTGCAACCATCCTCATCCCCACTACCAACACAGCCGAGTCCTCCGGTTTTGTCCCTTTCCTGTCTGTGAGAGTCCGGAGTGAGGAGCCTAAGTTTCTTCATTAGATTCATTTTTACCTCACTGTATATAATTTTTTTTTTTTTAATCAGATGCCTTCCCTTCCTTCCCTCCCAACCAGCCATCGTATTCCTTTTGTCGGGTCAATCTTCCCCTGCTATTTGGTTCAGGAGTAAACCCATTTGTTTTACAATAGCGAAGGTTCTCATGTCTCTCCTCACAACCGAAAACACATAGTCCACCATCATTCGGTACGTCTCCACAGGAGTTAAAACTGTTCGGTACATCACGGGATTTTAACCTCCCACCGCACCAAACTCCACATTAGTTGAGCCGTTGACGCTGAAATATTTTCCAATCCCAGGGTAACCCCACAGCCCAAAGCCCACCTCTTTCCAAAATTTCCAGGTTTCCCTTTCGAAGAGAGAATTTGCTTCTCTAATCAACTTGTTCAACCCACACATCCTCCCCTACCCCTCATTCCTTATCTGTCGAAGCCTCCCTCCATTTTGTCCCTCAACCCTGCTGTTGGTGTGTCCCTCAACTCTGCTAACCCGAATCATAACGCCCTCTCTTTCTACTGTTTCGTTTGTTCTGCTGCAAACCTGATCAATTGTTTTGAGCTCTTTCATGAGCCTTGAACTTTTTTTGTTTCCATGCAGTCATTCTTGTTTTTGTAAAGACTTATACAATTTATTTTTCATTTTTTCGACCCTGCAGAATTCGTCCATTTTTCTCGTATACACATGGTTAAGGTCCATGCCCACAAATAAAATTGTTTAATGATGACAGAGTGGGATCATGCAATTTCTAACTCAGGGCACCCAAAACAAGAAAAAGCAATCTAGTCTAGATGCCAAAATCTGTAGCTAGCCTAGAAAATAGGTTCGCTGCTGATTTCATGTTAGAATGGTGCAACTGGTGTTTTTGAAGAGTCTAGGCATGACCAAGTCTAGTTCCACTTGTTGCCAAGTCTGCATCTGAATATTATGGCCGCCATGACAGTAATCAAAATGGCCACCATCAGATTTAGTCTTTTTCTTACTGCAAATTGTACTAGCCAGAAATTTGTCATGATTGTGAAATACTATGTAATCTGACACGAGGAACACTATTTTGTGCTTTATTTTTGTACTGGATCACAACTTTTCACATAATTGACAACTTAAAGACAAAATTGAAAATGCACATACGAGCAACAAATGTGAAAAAGAAAATGTTTAGCACTATTGATGGAGATGGGTTTACAGTCAGTCAAAGGTTATTTCAACAGCTGTCAGATTCTTTCTAACACAAAATTACGTTGCTTTGCAGAAGAGAAAAGTGTTGTGAGAACACCCAAGTACAATTTTCAGAGCTATTGATCGGCTTGTACACTGAACGGGTTCCTACAAAGGGCTTTGCATCCACATGCTTTCGTGCAAGGCAGTCCATTCCGTGTACATTTGCACCGTCGAGTTGAGCATGACCCACGGCATTTGCATGTCGTCAGTTATACACAGTAAGCAGTAATAGGCTGTGCAGTCATGAGTCGCGGCTGAAATGTCTCGTTGCCATCTTTGACGACCTGTTCCCACCCACAGTTCTCAGGTGCAGGTAGATGTGGTTCAGATTCCAAGGCTCTTCTCCACACAAAAGTCTAGTAGTGCGCTCGCTTGATGTGTAGAATCAGAGCATCGCGAGTTGGAGGCAGATTCTCAATAGCTTTGGTCAGACTGAGAAACAGATCACATCTTACTCACTGAATTGAGTTATCTTGGCCATGAGGGTCATAACGCCTGCAGCCAAATGACTCAGCATCTGCAATCACACTCTCATCAGGAATTTCCTCTTTGCCTAGGTTATTCAACAGGTGGGAGTTGTTTTGAAAGACAGCCCATGCAGAGCGCTTCGCAATTCCAGCAAACTGGCTTGTGCTGTCTGAACCTGTCACTGCATGAAATGCCAGAAGTGACTCCCTCTGCGAATCTGGGATATTGATGGAGTCAATGGGAATGTAGTGTTGCTTTTTGGGTGTCCCTGCATTCATCCAGAGAAAGGGACTGAGATGCGGCTGATAGGCAACAAGGAGAATGAGGACATCAGTGTCCTGAAGCTACATGAATAATGTCTTGGCAGATGCTCAGAACTTTGTTCTTGGTATCTGTCTCATCCGCTTCTTCATTGTCCATCTTGTCAGTGCTGTCACCACCACAAAGAAGCTTTACAAGCATGTACAGGGTTTCAAATACAATTCGCTCTGCATTTTCTGTGTTCAGTCCACCGATAATGCTATGCCCTGGAGAGTGTTTTACGTCACTGTAAATCTTTATGCCCACTCTGAAGATCCAGCTAAGGATTTCGTTCTCATGATGAGGCAGACTGCACTGGGCCAATTCATCTTCTTCAGAACTTTCACCTTCTTCAGATAAATCATTCACGGCGGTTCTCATGGCAAACTTTGTCACAGTCGAGGACGCAACTATGAGGGGTTTTGTGACATCCAATGGCTGCACGAATGTCACCTTGTCACTACCAAAGTGAACCTCCACTTTCTGCTTGAAATTGTAGCTTTTGTAGGCTCCAGCCTCAATTCCAAAATCATTCAATAACAGCATGCTGTAGTGTTCCCAGATGTTTTTCAGGGTAAACACATGTCCCTTCTGCAGCTCTTTCTCAAGCTGGTTCATCACATTTCTGAAACAGATGCTTTCAGGAGACTGGTTTTTCTCTCCACTCTCCTTTTTATACTTTCTGCGAAAAGAAACATAACATCAGTGATTGTAGACCCTCGCCAGGACTTGTTTTGGGTGGTGTATTATGTGTGCCAAATAAATGGAAGGATGTATGGAATGAAAGGTCGTTGATTACAAATTAAAGATATAAATAGTCTCGTTGTAAATGTGTAAAGGTCAAAGGTCTGAAAAGGTCGAAATGGTCAAAAGGGTCTTAAAAGGTCAAAGGGGTCAAAAGAATGTAATTTAAGGTCTAAATGGTTGGAATTGTCTGAAGGGGTGTAAAGGGTCTTGAAATGTCTAAAATGAGTCTAAAGGTCAAAGGGGTTTTCAGGGTATTAAAATTGTCTGAAAGGTGTGAAAGTCTAAGGGGTAGAAAGGAGTCTCAGGGTCTTCAGGGTTCTAAAGGGCTGAAGAGGATCGAAAGGGTCTCAGAGGTCTAAGGGTTCAAAAGGGTGTAACAGGGTATATAGGGTCTTTTGAGGTCTGAGGGGTCTTCAGGTTGTAAAGGGTATGGAGGTTTTTGGGGGTCTTAAAGCGTGTTCAGGCTCTTAAGGGTCCAATGTAATTTATACACATATGTTCTGTGTGGACAAACACACAAACAAACAAACGGACACAAATGCAATACCCTCTCCTCTGGTGAGGGTAAAAAATATTGTACTCCAGACATTGTACAGTTCCAGCATTCTGCTTCCTGACCACAAATACAATCCATCCATCCATTGGGACCATACTCTGTACAGATTGTTGGTGCTGCCTAAGCAGTCTCCTGGGCTATTGGGCACAATTTTAGATGGGACACCACTCCGACACAGGATACCAGAAAGCTGGCACTCATTTTGCCAACCTCAAGCAGTCAACCACACCTGGTATTAACTCAACAGCCAGCAGGGATTTAAACTCAGGATCCTAGGATCCCAAGCCCACCACCTTAACCATTAAGCCAACACTAGGCATAAATATGATGATGATTATTAATTTGGGTATTTAGCCCAAATTATACCTCCAGGGATTATAAAATGAACCGGAACCAGGAAGCACAGCAGGTAGACATGCACATGGACCTCAGGAAATGAACAGACTTTGTTACACATTACACACAGGACAAATGGAAGTGGAAATCCCAGGGATGAAGACACATTGATGAATAGACAGACTTAACAGACGAGAAAAAGACATAAAACCCACTAAGGGCCGTCACACACAAAAACCTTGCACTCAAAATCTGGTGAGATTTAAAGAAGCAGGAAGGAACACACAGTCCAAGCATGCCCACAGGAGCAGCAGCTTCTTACACAGGACTTTCAATGAGCTCCTCCTGCCATGCAGCCACCAGGAGAGTGTCTCTCTCACACACAAATCTATCTATCTCTCTGTCCTCCTCAAGATTTTCTGGTGCTTCCCTCACAGCCGCGAGAGCATGCCCCCTTCTCCACGTTCCCTGCCCGTGAGGCATCTACATTAGCCCTCCTCACCATTAACGGGCTGTCCCATGCCCTAGAGCAGCGTTTCTCAACCTTTTTTTTACCCTTGTGGAACCCTTGAAATAGTTTTCATGTCTCAGGGAACCCCTGCATAAAAATTATTATATACCATTATTAATATCTAGCTCTTTTATATTTTTATCGTAGTTCACGTGGTAAATATAATTTTTTTTCGGATACCTGGTTTAAGGAAAAAATGACCCCCTTTTTGTCAAATTTATTGGCAATTAAAAAAAAAAAACATACTGCTCGTTTATGAGACCTCACGTCGAGGTTTTAATTCACAAAAAAAAAAATATTTTTTTTTGTTTGAAAACGTCATTTTTGAAAGTGTTTGTCAAGCGCGAATCTGTTTGACAATTACAAAACACACCTCATGTAACTTGATCAACAAAACTTAAACAAATAGAGCTGAAGCAATAAAGGTAAACAGAAGAACTAACAGAGAGAGAAAGAGAAAAAAAGAGAAAAAAAGAGAAAAAAGAGAGAAAAAGAGAAAAAAAGAGAGAAAAAGAGAGAAAAAGAAAGAGAGAGAAAGAGAGAGAAAGAAAGAGAAAGAGAGAGAAAGAGAGAGAAAGAAAGAAAGAGAGAAAGAGAAAAAAAGAAAAAGAGAAAAAGAGAAAAACAGAAAAAGAGAAAAAGAGAAAAAGAAAGAGAAAGAGAAAGAGAAAGAGAAAGAGAAAGAGAAAGATAAAGAGAAAGAGAAAGAGAAAGAGAAAGATAGAAAGAGAGAGAGAAAAGAGAAAGAGAAAAAGAGAAAGAGAGAAAGAGAAAGAGAAAGAGAAAGAGAAAGAGAAAGAGAAAAAGAGAGAAAAAGAAAGAGAAAGAGAAAGAGAAAAAGAGAGAGAGAGACAGTGAGAGAGAGAGAGAGATAGAGAGTGAGAGAGAGAGAGAGAGAGAGAGAGAGAGAGAGAGAGAGAGAGAGAGAGAGAGAGAGAGAGAGAGAGAGAGACAGAGAGAGAGAGACTTCGCGCTTGGAAGCACAGAGAAGATAGATGGACACCGTGCATGCGTCCCGTACTGGAGTCAGTCACTCAATGATACACAAATCCGCCGTGTACAGGACGTCCACTAACCAGTGAGGGCGGTTTCACACTGGCGCCATATATACATCATTAAATACATTCCCTATGGTTGTTATAATTGTAAATAATATAAGAGGTTGAAGCCTTTATTATAATAACCAAGGAGTTTCCAACAATATACCATACGTGTATAGTAAAATTACGAATATTAAATCAAACAAAAACTACTCAAAAATACATTAGCCTATTTATTACTGTTTCTCGCGGAACCCCTCGCGACCTCTTGCGGAACCCTAGGGTTCCGGGGAACCCCGGTTGAGAAACACTGTCCTAGAGACGTCGTGACCTAATCGGACTGGGCCATTCTGGACTCAATTGGCGTCCTGGCCACAGTGAAGCAATGTGCAACAGTGCATCACTATTTGCTGCCAATAAGGGGCAGCTGTATTGGAGGGTGGAGTTTATACCACTTCCTTAGGGTGGGAGGGTAGGTGTGTGGAAGGACATGCTGTGGCATGGACAACAGCATGCCTGAGGCGTTTCTCTGTTGCCAAGCTACTGCCCGGTTTGACACTGGAGAATGAAGGCACAGGATACCTTAACTTTTCCGAGACACTAAAGGTTACAACACCATCTCCCAGCTGCACACAAAACAGGAGGACTGACTGTCTCCATATTCACAGGTTCTTAATACAGGGAAGAAAAGGCCTGTAATCTATGCAAACATAAACTGGGGTTTATACGTGAATTTTAATAGCTAACCACTCCCTCCCCCCTTACGAATTCTCCAAACAAATGTAACAGTATCTGTTAGTTATATGGATTCTGTACTGCACACACCAAGCTTTGGTGCAATGGTAGCGCACTTATCTTTGAACTATATAGTCTGGATTTAATTTCCGATCCAACTATAAACTATCGGATTGGCAATCCAAAGGCAGGGCATTGCATCACAAAGTTTGGCATCCGTCAGATGGATGTGAAACTTTGTATCCCATCTGACAACACTGGGTTGTTGGTGAATGTTAAAGATCCCCTGGTATCTTTCGTAAAGAGTAGGTGAGATATTTGCTGCCACCCTATTTTCAAAATTCCTGTCCAAATCAGTTCCAGCTGACTGCCAGTCCAAGCCAGTAGGTTCATGAAAGATTTGGACCAAAAACTTTCCCTGGCTGACCAAGCACTAATGTGAGCATAATTTGGGTCGAAGTAGTCATACTAGTAGTAGTAGTTGTAATAGTAGTGGTTGTACGAATTATACATACCAGCAGAGTACCCGCCCAATGGGTGATCTCGTTCCAATCATGCAACACGTTCCTCTGACGCATACCTTTATTTTGGGCAGTGTAGAGGCAAATGATAGCTCTGTTTCAGCAACCCCCCCCAAAAAAAAACAGGTTACGTGCAGGAAGCAAAAACACACCTCCTGCTTCTAATTCAAAACACCTCACTGCGCTGGAAAACGTGGGGACAGGAATACTGTACTGTCGGTGGAGACTTGTAATACCCTCGTCCACCTGGAGGTGGCACTACACGATACACATTTACATAGATAATTTTCATTCATCCCTCCCTCCACTCCTCCCTCCTCCCCCCCCCACTCCCCAAGACCACCAGCAAAGGTAAAACACCCCTATACATTAATTGGGGTCATGCAGATCCTATGTAGCAAGTCTGAATATCATTGGCCCAGATCTGTAAGAGGAGTAGCATGACAAACAAACACCGGTCTGTGAATTATAGCAAGGACAAGCTGTATTTAAGTCTGTTTTTTAATAATCTCATGTCCACAATAACATGGATGTTCACTGAACTCTACTCCTTTTGCCTCATTTGTCATTACACCCATGGGATAGGGCTCATGGATCTTACCAAGCATGTATATTATTTCGTAAAGCAATGGAGCAAGTACTTTGTTTATTCCAGTACAATATGTGTATATATATATATATATATATATATATATATATATATATATATATATATATATATATATATATATATATATATATACATATTTCCATAAGTGTTTACATGCCATTTCTTTCAATGATCAAACATCAATGAATGCTTGCTCACAAAATGCTTTCCCATAGGGTCGTATCACAAATATTTCAATCAAAAAACACCCTGAAGAATGAAAAATTATGAGTACAGCTAAATTATCGAGAAATAACTGATTGTCAGGACTAAGTCATATTGAGTCAAGAAAATCGAATTAAGCAAGCAAAGTATCAATCTAACTATCTATCAAAACAAGGATGAAGAATCCCAATCACGAGGAACTAAAAATGATAGATGATTGTCCACGAGATCGGCACTTAAGATGAGTGGTCTGAAGGTTCTTCCTCAGGATTCTTTACGGGGAACAACTTTGAGAATCACACCATCAAGGGGGCACAGGGTGGTGACTGAAATGATCTTCAGAGGAATCTATGGAGAAGGTATTGAAAGTATTTGATATTTTCAATATCTCTTAATAGTTTTCATCATGCATTAAGTTATCCTTGCTACCTTTTGGATAATTTCCAGGATGAACCCCAAAAACACAATTGTCTCCTTTTATAGGGAAGTAATAGTGCAAGAATCACATCACAAAGAAAAAAAAATGAAAATAAGCAACAAAGGGAAATTGGTATCACTGAACAGGAAGCTTGGGTGTATGGCCTATTCCTACGACTACCTTACCTGTGTTTCTTCACACGTTTCAAAGGAGAATTTCTGCAGAATCTTTACAAGTGAGATCTTCATCTCAAGAAGTGCAAGGCGCATGCCAATACAAATGCGAGGTCCTCCTCCAAATGGCAGATACGCAAATGGATGGCGTGCTGCCTTGGCTTCAGGGGTGAACCTGCCCACAAGATATTTCCATCAGCATCGCAAAATTCCCCGCACAACCATAAAAAGGCCATGCAAGGATTTGACCATGCAATCGTCAGATAGGCATTTTAAAGTATTGTAGTTGTCAGAGTCTCACCTCTCTGGATCAAACGTCATTGGGTCATGCCAGTACCGGGGATCATAATGCAACACAGCAACAGGCACCTCAACGTGCATCTTCGCTGGAATGAATTGGCCTTCTATTACGCAGTCGTGTTTTGCTTTTCGTCCAAATCTATCAAGTAGGTCAGGCAAGGACAAGAGGAACAACAGCGAGGATTGCTTTGCAATACATGTCCCCTACCGATGTGATATTTTAAATAACCGGATGTACATATGTGAAGCAAAAATGTGCGTGTGACCGGGGTGACAGTTCATAGCTGGATTGGGATTCAAACTCCAACTAGACAGAGAGGTGAGTGTGCATAACTGTTGGCCATACAATGAGACTGGCCCTTTAATTATGCTATTCACACAAAAGTGAAATAAATAAAGGATTTTCTGCATAATTTTGGTTTCAGTCAGACTTTTTGCACCAGTAAACGCATCCCTTTATTTGGGCAGTGTATAATGCCATGTTCGATGCCTAAAAAAAACAACCCCCCCCCCCCAATGTACATACATGAAGCAAAAATATGTGTTCGGCATATGTGTATATATATATATAATACATCGTGGTTATACAACTGGGATCATTCCAATTGCACTGGGTCATGGACTAACACCCAGGCCTGCCGGCTGAGACATGCCAATCTGTGCTGTTTCATGTAATAGCGGCGCATGATTATATTGCGGTGGAGTCAGGCCAGCTGTCCAGCCAATGGTTGGAAAGCAGTGGGGTGTAGTCAGGGCAGCTGAACACTGACCCATGTATAACAGGTGATATTTTCTCCATCTAAAAATGGCACGTCTGAAAATTGATGAAATGCCCTGAAACTCGAACTTGTCTAACTTATCAGAATAAAGCCATGTACCAAGTTTCAGTTGCATATCTTAAAGGGTATGGGGAAAAGTCTAAAAAAAACACAGGTGGGATGGACAGACAGACAAACAGAGAGCAAACCTATAGTCTCCTCTGGTGAAACCGGTAGGGGACTAATAAAATGAGATCAGGAAGGAATAAAGTGTGGTCTCGGTCCCTTTGTATCCCCAAAACAAATTTATGAATAATTGTCAAATTGTTTCAAGAATTGTAGCTTAAACCATGACAGAGTCCTTTGAGGACAATCACATTTGTTCTGCAGACCATTTAGATTTAACTGAACATTTCACCTCATGAGTTTCATTAAAATATAAATCATATTATTATTTGTTAAGGTTCCCCTGATAAGATAGGGGGAGACATACTTGTTGTAGGGTTTATTTCTGCAATTAGTGCCCCCAATTTTTAATGGTACCACAAAGTTTCTAACACCCCAAAGAGTACTAAACCAGCATTTAGGTTTTTTTTCTGCCAATGTCCAAGCTGGATCTTGGATCTGGCTGAGACTTTCGAAATTAAATATTGCATCAACAATGGGAATAAAAAGTATGACCTTGACCTAATGTTTGAGGTCATGACCTAATTATAGACATTTTAACATTTTTCACCATAACTCAACTAAGGTTTGGCTGGTCAGAACAAAACTGCACTCTTGATAGCTTTGAATAAGTTGCATTTGAACTTAATCTACACCATAACTCTCTGAGTTAAAGGTCAAGGTTTTAAACTCCCTAGTTGTATTAAACCACCATTTAGGTTTGTTGCTCTTTTCTTCCTTTTTTTCTGCAAATGTCCGAGCTGTATCGATATCCGAGCTGTATCATGGAGCTGACTGGGACTTTCGTAATGAAATTTTACATCAATAATGGGAATAAAAGTATACAGGGTTGACACAATTTTTTGACCTTGACCTAATTTAAGGTCATGACCTAATTATAGATTTTTATTTTATTTTAACCATAACTCGACCAATGCTTGTCTGATTGGAACAAAAGATATGCATTGAGGTGTTGGACACCATGATATCATTAATTTTAGTACAAGGACACACCCAGGATGGCAGCGAAGAGAGATGACATAATTTTTTGTAAACATCTGGGTAAGGAGCTAAATCTTCATGACATGCAGGTGTAGCAAAAAGCTCCAGTATGTGTATTGAAAGCCATGATGTCCCTGCTGACTGCATCAAGAGGAACCTGCAAGTAACCTTGGCATAAGTCCAACTTATTGAAGACATCGAGCCATAGAAGTAGGTGGTGAGGTCTTCAGCTGTTGTGAGCAGATATTTATCAGTGATAATCACCTTGTTCACGACACACAAGTACACACAAACTCAGAGTCTCTCAGACTTTTCTTTGCTATAACCAGCTTGGAGATCGAGGGTGATGCATTGATGGGCTCAATAATGCGAGCTTGTAGCAGGAGTTTCAGCTCTGTTGACACCTGGACGCACAAGGCAAGGGGAATGCGATGAAGTTGCTGAATGACCGATCCACAGTGGGGTTGACTTTGGGTTGGTGGACGATTGTGAAGAAGATGCCCAAATTGTCAAACAGTGCAACCCATCATTGCTGTCATGGGTGGGACACATGCAATATGTCTGTGCCACTGCATAACGTCAAGGAAAAACTTGAGGCTGGTAAACAAGTCCAAGCCCATACAGCACCATTTTTTGAAATGTAGAATGTGAATGTGGGAATAAACCAGGTACCATGACGTACCAGCAGTTGTAATGTACCCAGCACATCAATTTTGCCATGGCTGTAACCACTGAGGATTGTGGAGGAGCATTGGAGGCTCAAGTTTGAAAATAACTGTGTGTGTTTCAATGTTCAGGAAAGATACTTTGGCACGACTGTCCAGGAGCTGAGGAATGCACATGTCATTGAGAAATAAAACATGTTTTATAGCTTCATGGAGTCGACAGCACAGTTCGGATTGTGGCTGGTGCAAAATACATGTCTCTGGCTGAGTTGGTGCTTGTGCTGAGTTGGAATGACACCACCTGGCAAAATGGTTCAATTTGCCAAAATTACTGTACCGTTGTCTCTGGGCAGGGCAATGAGAGGTTCTGGACTCATGCCTGGTGGAACCACAGATCCCACAACATGATCTAGAATGTGCCAGGTGCTGTTGCACTTGTTGTATTGCAAGAGAGAGCCATAAGGTGGCAGTATAGAGCGCATACAGGGGGTTGATATGGTGATTGTGCCCATGGGGGATAAAAATACAGAGCCTGTGGAGGTTGTTATGAATTTTGCAGGCCTGGAGTATGAAGCAGTTGACTGATAACGCAGGGTGCAAATAAAGACTGCATACCAATCCAAGCATTTACCATCGGATCGCTTTTCCTGAAAGATTACCAGGCTATGTTATCACTAATTATGTGCATGCAATGAAGCTTTTAGTCGTGGGCAGGTCATGCACCGGACTGCTGGAGGGTAGAGGCGCAGAGTTTCTGATATGACCATGTCCAGATACTCCAACTTCTGAACATTGTTGTAATCTGGTGATTTCTGCAAAAACAACAAAATGAGTTAGTAGATATGTTGTAGATCCTTCCCGACGTCCCATTGGCTATTTTGAGGAAGGGTTTTCCACAGCCCCAATCGTCCCAAACACTGCATGGACTGTGATTCTGATCACAAGAATGTGCAAGCAGAATAAACCTTGTAATCACACTAGTTATATTTACTCCATGCAATGGTCAACCTTGTGCCATGGGCATAGACAGAATAAAGGACAGTATTGATTGTTACGAAAATATTAACTACTGTCCTTAAAATATGCATTTTTAACAGAAATCGCCCCAGACAAGGCCTAAAGCCACTGTTGGTAAAGGGCAAGCATCCTCTACAATCCCGGTAATAAATATAATCCAGTTCAGTAGTCAGGCAAATAGCAGTTCTGAACCTCAAAATACTTGCATTTCAATAACTCCCAAGTGCTTTCTTTTTAATTAACATTGCATAATGCACTCATTGTAAATCCTTTCACTTGAGTATAATAAGAAATCAGTCAAATTAGTAAGTTAATCTCTCAAACTGCACAATTTTATTTTTTTTAACACAGAACACGGACATGCGTATGGTTCGGACACCAAGGGGAATTGGCTAGGCAGAGCTCCACGATTTCTCCACTTTTGGCTTGAATGGTGGATTCTGCAGTTATTGACTTAAAGCTGTGAGGAGAGAGAGAGAGAGAGAGAGAGAGAGAGAGAGAGAGAGAGAGAGAGAGAGAGAGAGAGAGAGAGAGAGAGAGAGAGAGAGAGAGAGAGAGAGCAAGGGATGTGGTTGAGGAGTGGGAGTGTTGAGGCAATCATTAGCTCATAGTTATCCAGCATGAAGTATTGAAACACAAGGTGTCAGGCAATGCTCAAGAGGCAAGGCAAATGGCAGCACAAAGCTCAGAGTAATTCAGACTGACACAAAGCGTGTAGTAACGTATGCTGTATGCACGGGTCTCTGCAGTGCAAGGCTTCTGATAGTTTCAGCTCATGCAGAGTTTATCCAGAGCCAGTCACCCAAACGCACCCCTGACTTGGACAACTGGGTTTTCTTGGCCTCATTCTCTACTCAACTGTGAAGCTTTGCTTTGCTTCATTCTCCCAAGCTTCCATTTTCTCTGCACTCCCAGGTAAATCTTGTGATTAGCGGCCTGCGGTTCTGCACGATCTTATCTTTCCTGAGGTTCTTGACAGGGTTTACACTCCATGAGGATGTGGCTCTGCACCTTGTCCAATATTTTGAGAATATAAGGTGATATTCAAGTAATTGCTGATGTCAAACTACCTTACATGTGAGGGGTCAAGCTTTTCACTGATCCGGACTCTGAAATTTAAAAAATATGGGCCCCAACAGATTGTATATCAAGACTTATTAAATGACTTCCACTGTTCATGCTGCCAGAAATGGAACTTTTCTTTTCTGAATTGAATAATTATTGATGTGCATCTGGTTAGTTAATCACAAATTCTGTTGGTTGGAATGTCCTTTTCACTTACACATGAAACAACAGCACAAAAACAAAAATAACTTACTTTTTTCATAATTACATCACACTACTTCAGGCCATATTCTCCCCTTGGCTGGTAATACTACCCCCCTGCCAACTTAACCCCAATCCCCTTGACCTAACCAAAAATTTTGAGATTTTAAAGAAAAGAATACCAGCGAGTACTCTAAGTTTACTACTCAAAAAAGCATAGCAAGCAAGGGATTTCAAATGCAGGGACATAAAATGAGGGACTTTAAATGAAATTGAATAGTCACAACTTTTTTTTAGCCACAAAAATAGAGAAATAGAAATAAAAACACATGTAGTCACATTTCAAAATAACCCAGCAGTCAAATATGAGTACAGTCGTGTCAACTTTTTATCTGGCTTACAATAGAATGTTAACCACGAGCGATCAAAATATTCAAATGCAATTACACTCTTTCCATGGGTGGTGCACACATTCATGCTGTCATATACTCATCCTAATATGTTGGTCTTCATCTAACTCTGCTTCTCTTTACCCATCAAGTGATGATTATGTCTTGCTTTATTAGTCACTTGCAGAAGTATTTGCATCTTGTGCAGATGGATGGGCAAGAGGATTCCAACGGTATGCAATATGATGGGGTTACTACTGTGAAGGCCGAGTTTATCAATGGACAGACAGACAGAAAATACAGCTTCTTTCGACAGGATATATATATATATATATATATATATATATATATATATATATATATATATATATATATATATATATATTTTATTATTATTTTAGTTCCACTTATCATGGTGGCATGATTTCATGCTTTCAACTGGCTATGACGACGATGCATGGGGGTGCAGCTGTGCCACTGATGCAATGTCCCTGTTACCAGCATGCTGGTACTCTCCTCTCCTCTCAAAAGGATGACAGGCTGAGTCGACCCTACCTGGTGTTAATGCAGCAGCCTGACAGGGGCTTGAACTCAAGATCCTATGATCTTAAGCCAGCCACCTTAACTGTTAACCCAACACCAGGCCTGGATACCTACAATAAGATGATTTGTAATACTCTCTCTGCCACCAGGTGGTGATATACGATAAACATTTACATAGAGACAATTGTATTCTTCCCCCTACCCTGAATGCTCTACCTTGTAGGTTTTAAAATGTTTTCTTACATCTCCATTTATCAAGAGGATTCCAATGGTATGCAATATGATGGGGGTTACTACCGGCAGGGCTGATTCTCTTGATGGCCAGATAGACAGACAGGAAATACAACTATGTATATATATATACATATGCTTTGTTGTTTTATTACTTTAGCAATACAATAATCAGTTAACCTCATCATTGTAAATCGAATAAATATGCTAGGCTATGGGGACTGGATGAGGGAGACGAGGTTTTTTAAAGGAAGTGATCAAGAGGGGATATCATTGAAATTTAAAAAAACATAAGGGTTAAAGATAAAATATATGCAGGATAAGTTTTTATTTCCTTCCAGAAAGGAGTGATCAGACTGGGAGGCCGATCTTGAGAGTGAAAAACAGAAAGGTTAGAACGGAAGAAAGCCAGGAGTATCACATACAGAGAGTTGTTAATGTATGGAATGGTCTTCCTGGGAGGGTGGTAACAGCTGGGAAAATAAGTCGAGGGAAAATGGAATTGGACAGGTGTCGAAAAGTTTTGGGGTTAGAAGGGTAGAGGGATGAAAGCATAAATAGTAGGAAGACTGATTGGGGGAATGTGATCTACGAGTGTGTGTGCATATTATGCGATGTTAATGAGATACTGAGATTCTATCAGGTGTGGGACTTGTTAAGGCCGAGGTCACATTTGCCACGGCGGCCGTGGGGTCTCCAAAATCTACGGCCATTAGCAATTATGCAATTATACGGCGGCCGCAGTATTTCCACGGTCACACAATGAAGCAGTCACATATGTTTTTATTTTTCGGGTAGCTGCATGGCGTATTTATAAATTGTGGAGACCGAAAACGTGGGGTTGCCGTACGGTCTTTGATTTGATGTCGCACAGTGACCTTAGGGCATTCCTGCGGCAGCCATAGAATTTTCAAGGCAGACACAAGGTGCCCGCAAGGCGACCACAGGGGGACAGCAGGGGGGCCCTAAGGCGAACGTGCGGCCAGACGGATGGTAACTAATGGGTTAATTTTTTTTTTTTTTACCAGTTCTTTTGTTTCGGCTTGTCGAATTGCTATGGTGAACGTAGAAATTAAAAAAGTTATAACTCCTCGTTATAATTCCACGGCAACCTTACGGCCTGTAAAATATAGCCATACGGCGTAGGGCCACCCTGAGGCCACCTTAGAAACTCTGCGGCCGCCGCACGTTTCTGTCAATTCAGAGGACGTATGGCCGCCGTATCCTCGCCGTAGAGCAAATGTGACTTAGGCTTAAGTGTGAATGTGTTATTTTTGTTTATTCAACTCTCAGCAAACCCCTCCCCCACCAACCCACCTTCCCTAAATTACATTTGTTAAATATATTGGAAAAAAACCTTGTCCCCTTATGTCCTCTAAGGGTGGTCTCTTTTCTGTTGTTATGTTATAGGAAGGTAACCTGGTACCTCTCTGCCTATGGCATCCAAGGCCACCTCCTCTCGTGGCTTACTGGCTTCCTCCACTGTCAAAGTCAAGGCATGGCTTTCAAGAGGACCCTCTCATCTCTCCCTGTCAAGTCTTAGACAGTGAAGATGAAAGAAGAGCCCACTAATACACAGACACAAGTACATATAATAACAAGTATCACAAATGTTGCAAAATTGAAAATGGCTAAAATTAAAAGGATTCAAGGGTGTGCTGCTTTGGCCAGTGCGAAACAAACGTTGTTTTGGAAGAACTCGTCGATCTCACTTAGAAGACGCTCCTGACACTCAGAATGCATAGCCAAGAGGTATGCGGTGAAGGCCAGGGTATTGCTTGTTGTCTCGTAGCCACCCACAAGGAAAAATAAAGCTTGTCCCACCATTTCATCATCACTCAGAGTCTTTTTGTATTGTTGCCTTGTCTCTACTGTGCAAACACATGTTCACATGTCACTGTCAAGTTCACTGCAAGGATGAGGTGATCAACAAATATTCCTTTTTTTTTTATGTTTCTCTTGAAATTTCAATGCCAAAAGAAAAACACCACAACCTATTTAAAAGACACATTGTTCACCAAATTGCAGTCTTACAATTGCACTTAAAGAATGAATGGGAAAAACCTATAAATGGTAGCTGTACCAGAAAACAGGGCTAAGCTTATAAGAAATGAATAGAAGGAGCCACATTTTTTACATCATTCATTTTAACATTAATTAAATCAGCATTGACTTTAGAAAGTCTATATATAGAACTATGTTTAAACATGGAATTTTATCACAGTGTACACAGAAATATGGCTCAAGATACATTGTTCTACCAGATAAAATGAATACCCTTGATTGTGAGCCAACTTCATTTGAACAATCCATGATATGAACACAATCAAATGGACTCAACATATTGTGTTTCATACGGCGAAATGCATTGCTGGTAGAAAAGAAACACTCTTGCCACTATACGAGAAAGGCATTTTACAATTTGTAACACATTTACTGCAGGAGTATGATGTTGCATGTCATACATCCCGATCCAGAGCCACCTCTGCCGAGAAAATACAGAGTGGACTCCAGATTCTTCCTTGGGCACCACAAAGTCCTGTTATGAATGCCATTCAACACATCTGGGAAGATGGATCAGATCAGGAGCTGGGGAAAAGCCGATTTCTACCAAATAACATGCAAGAGTTACAAAAAAAAAATCAACTCCACATTTGGCAAAATCTGGACAAGGTCTTTTTATTAAAGTCCTCGTCGCCAGATTTATCGGACCGTCCGTCCCTCTGTCTGTCAGGCTCTTTTCACTGGGACGTCAGGGACATCTTTACAGCATTACGTCTAGCACTAGACTGGGCCTCTACATGTAATCCTGGTGTCCAGCACTCAACCTGTCCTGTCGCTTCGCTGACAGCAGTTGAACAACATAACCCATGTCTGACTGCCATACGTAGGTGACAGGCTGAATGGCAGAGGATGACAGAATTACTAAGATGGCAGAGTAAGATGGCCTTACGTCTGAGACATTGTTAGAGTCTCAGAAAAAAACTTAACCTAAACTTAAAAAACTTCAACTTAAAATCTTACAATCTGCATCTTACAACCTAAAAAACAAAAACAAATGGCATAGCATCTGATCCCTGGGAACATAAAAACAAATTCATAGCATTGTTTTTTGGTGAATAAGTGTGCATTTTACTAAAATGATTGATATCAGTAAACAAAATAATAATGCTCGAATACAAAAATTGCAAATATTGACCTTGACAAACTGTATTACTGTGCTGTAACATATATAAGTTACGTTGTTCAACTACCATCAGCGAAGCGATGGGTTCAATGCCAGCATCATTGATTTGATGTCTTGATGGGTTTAAGCACTGCATGATGCCAAAGGGCATGTTACCAGACACTAACATATGCCGTCTATTTGATTGTGTTTGCATCACAGTTTGTTAAAATAAAATTTGTTCACAATTCGAGGTGTTCATTTTATTCCGGCAGAGCACTGTATTATGCGCATCAAATTCTATAACTTACACAAGGAAAAGAAAAATATCAGGTAAACGGTTTTTTTCAACCTTTCAAAAAATAAATTAAATAGGACTGCTGGTCCTGTAGCTTGTCTCAGCACTGTCCTAATGTTGTATCCCAAATTTGGTTGCATTCTGACTGGTGGTTCTGGAGAAGAAGATTTTTGAAGGCATTTACATGATTTCCCCAAACATTTAAGAAGGCTGCCATTTTGACACACTTCTGGTCATGCGATCAGTATGACCTCTGCAATTTAACACCGGGACCTTGTCCTAATGTTGTAACTCAAATTTGGTAGCATTGTGACGAGTGTGTCTGAAGAATAAGAGTTTTGAAGGAATTTATGCAACTGCCATTTTGACCTATTTAAAGTCACGTGACTGAAACAGGCTTTGCAATCACCATTACCAATCAGGAGTGGAACGTTGGTGCCAAATTTCAGTCGGATCAGCCAGGCGGTTTGGCCGAAGAAGTCAAAAGAGGAGACGGACAGACAAACGGATGGTGCACAATGACAACACCTTATCAGGAATTTCATTTCCAGATAAGCTAAAACAATCTCCAGTAAAAGTAAAACTATTGGAACTACAAGGGCACTCAGTAAAACGCATACCTCCATTTGGCTGATTAGTTTATATTTTGTATCCTTATGATAGGCCAGATCTGGATTCAGACCAAAACCAAAATCAAATCGGTTTATTCTTGTCACCTAAACAACTCATCCACATAGTTTTGTCACAAGTTGTCCACAACGTTTTGACATATCATGCGAAATAATGTTTTTGGCCCCATCTCTCAATGGTGAAGAATCATTTAAAAATTCCAGTATTCACATTCGGACTTCGCCAAAATCTAATCATTTAGTCCTTGTCACACAGCCAACTTTTCCACCAAATTTTGGCCGAATCTGTCCAAAACTTTTTGAGATACCCTGTTCGCAGGCAAAGAGACAAACATACAGACAGCAAGGATGAAAGCATAACCTCCACCCACCTTTGATGGCAGAGTCTATTATTAGCTTATCTGGAATTTAAATTCCAAATGAGGTATTGACATCACGGACCATCAATCTGTCCGACTGTCTCCTATTTTGACTTCTCCGGCAAAACCGCTGGGCCGATCCAGCTGAAATTTGGCAGTAACGTTCCACTCCTGACTAGTAACAGGGATTGCAAAGCTCGTTCTGGTCACATGACTTTAAGTCAGTCAAAATGGCCGACTTCGTCAATTTTTTGTAAAATCGCATAAATTCCCAGGACCACCAGTCAGAATGCTACCAAATTCTGGCTACAACATTAGGCTCATATAAGCTACAGGTCCAGTGGTCCTATTTTTACATTATAATTGAAATTTGCACAAACATACATCTTAATAACCCCCCCTTCCCCCCCCCCATCGAGTCTTCTGCAGAAGCAGGAATAACTTACCAAGTGGAACAGAGTTTTCATTTGTTTCACCCTTACTCTGTGGAATCCCTGAAGTTACTTCTGCAGTTGATTCTCCTGCATCCAGCATGAGCTGCAAGAAATCTCTGCGTCTCTGCAAAAAGAAATGCAGCAGATAACTGTCCCCCAAATCTCCATTCTTATTCCCAAGCTGAACTCGGGCAAAGTCGATGGCACGCCATTGCAAACCCCCATGCTTCCCATGTAAAGCAAAGTTGTAAGATGGCAAAACGTTTCACCAGGAATGACCCAATATAAAATTTTGAGTTAATTTTATTTTCCGTTGTGATCCCTGTGGCCCTAAATTCCTACCTCCGGGGCTCAAATCCGGAGCTCAGATCCAAAAAATCGTGACATATTTAATGTTCTGCGGTTAGAGACATGTTCTCCTTCAGCGTCTTGTCACTCTTGCTGAGTATAGTCTTCCCCAAGAGTCAATGTGGTTTGAGAGCTGAATGTTCCACCTTCAATATCGTTTTTGTATTGAGACAGCTATAGGAGAAATGCAGGGAACAAATATCGCTTCATGTTGCCTTCATCGATCTGTAAAAGACATTTGATATGGTTGTCAGAAGTGGGTGTTTCCAGCTTCTTTCTAAGATTGGTTGTCCTCCCACTCTTCTTCAACTCATTTTAGGGTTCCATGATGATATAGAAGAATCAGTTAAGTTTGGTGGAGAACCTTCAACTAGCTTTCTCATAAGAAATGGTTGTGTGCTTGCTCCCACCAAGTTTGGCATCTTCTCTCTGCTCTTAGACCATACATACCTTTGACAACAACCCCTCTGGTGTAATGATTTAATCCCAAACCGATGGTGACCTTTTTTGAACTTTATATCTCACTTCAGAGCCAAAAACCAAGTTCAGACTGTCCATCTGTGAAATTTTGTTTTCTGATGATGCTGCCCTCATTAGCCATTGTGCTTCTGATCTCAAACAGCTCCACATCAATTCATTCGATGCCTGGAAGGAGTTTGCCGTGGTAATGAGCATCAATAAAAGTTATCATATCACAACATTCTGCCTTACAACCACAGACCAACAACAATCTGCTTGACAAAATGCATTAATTTCACCACCTGACCTCAAATCTGTCCCACAATCTGTCCCTCATCCCTGAAATTGACAGCAGGATTGCAAAGGCGGTCACCACCTTTGGATAACCAACTGATCATATGTATTGGAATAAACAACTGGCATTGTCAACAAAGATATCTGTGTACTTGGCATGTGTATACGAACTACCTTCCTCTCTTGCTGTGAATGCTGGAGAACATATGCAAAGCAAGAGGAGCATCCCAATGCCTTCCACCTCCACTGCCTCAGGAAAGTCCTAGACATTACCTGAAATGATAAAGTTGCAAACACCCAGAGCATGCAGCACCTTAAAATGTGCACTCGCTACACTGTTCTCCAGTATTACAGACTCCAATGGATGGGACACATCCTTTGGATGGAAGACTTCGGAATCTCAAAGTCCATTCTCTTTGGTCAGCTAAAAGATCGCTCTCACCCTGTTGGCAAATAAGACCTCAGATCGAAGGATAATGCCAAGACCAATCCTGCTCAATTTAACACCTTCAATCAACATTTGGTGTTCGGAATGCTTGGAAGTGCAGCCTCAAGGACGGTGCCGACTTGGTCGAAGAACAGCAACTGGAAGCCGACATCGATGAAGGAGGGAAAGGAGAAATACCGCATATAACCGCACGGATATGTCACGTCTGCTCTGGAATATTCAAAGCACATAAAGGCCTGATTAGTCACCTGAGGGCTAAAACAAGTGATGAGGATGAACCTCATCAACTACATAACCAAGGTAGAAGGCCATTATGTGGAGCGATGAGCAAAAAGAAAAGAGTTACAAACGTGTACTTCACAACAAGTTGCAGAATGCAATTTACATTATAACTAACATTTCACAATTATGTATTTTCACAATTTTTGAAAACAAGGAAAAAAGAATCTTTCACATTTATTAGTTTTTCCAGATATCGGGTTCTTTGTTAAAATAGAGCTGAATTTGAACGGTTTGCTGTGTTTTCATCACATAAACTCACCTCGTTTTGGGATTGGGACTTCCTCTGCTTAATTAGCTGCTTAATGCTGTGTGTGAAGAAGACATCCACTTGTTGGCGGTGTTTTTCCGGTATCAATCTTGCCAGAGGGAGAAGTACTGGAAAAGCGACTGTGGTTTTGAGAGGGAGGGAGAGGGGCAGAGAGACAGAGAGACAGAGAGACAGACAACAGGCAAACGGAAAGCGAGAGAGAGCAAGAGAGAGCGAGAGAGAGCGAGAGAGAGCGAGAGAGAGCGAGAGAGAGCGAGAGAGAGAGCGAGAGAGAGCGAGAGAGAGCGAGAGAGAGCGAGAGAGAGCGAGAGAGAGAGAGAGAGAGAGAGAGAGAGAGAGAGAGAGGGACAGAGAGAGAGAGAGAGAGAGAGAGCGAGAGAGAGAGAGAGAGAGGGAGAGAGAGAGAGAGAGAGAGAGAGAGAGAGAGAGAAAGAGAGAGAGAGAGAGAGAGAGAGAGAGAGAGAGAGCGAGAGAGAGAGAGAGAGAGAGAGAGAGAGAGCGAGAGAGAGAGAGAGAGCGAGAGCGAGAGAGCGAGAGAGAGAGAGAGAGAGAGAGAGAGAGAGAGAGAGAGAGAGAGAGAGAGAGAGAGAGAGAGAGAGAGAGAGAGAGAGAGAGAGAGAGAGATTTTGTTCCTCTTTATTTCCAGGAATCATGTGCACAAGGAAATCAAAAACCAAAGGCAAGTGTTGTGGAAAGTTTAAATGAGGAAAGCGGTAGCACATAAAAAGAAGGTAAATATTCATAAATTAACGATAAGGACGTCATCAACAAGTTTACATAATGATTCCTTCACACACGACTTCTGTAAAAACAATGTAAAATGACTGAGTTGAAATTCAAAGTGTAAACGTGACATGACAAAGGCCTTTAAAAGGTAAACAACAGCAACAACAGAATTGTCACCATTTTGTATTTTATACTTCCTTGACAGGTATATAGCGAGTTTTGCCTTGGAAGACAAATAAATTGGCGAAAAGACACTCACTTCTGCATCGGTAAGAAATACTAAAACCAAAGATAAAAACACAATATGTGAAAACAAGGCCTAGCCCTCATAGTCCATGAGCCAGACCAAAATTTGGTACCAAATTGCGGGATAAAACGAGACACCATTTTTTGAGTAGGTTATAACCGCCAGTTTAAGAATCCACTTGCTTGCCATTTCAAAAGCGGAGCTTTCTTGGGGAAATCCGCTTGGGGGTGCTTTGAGGGGACAAAATACTGATTTTCTTTTTTTTGCAGATTTTGCAACTGGATGCAATGGACAATCATCCTAAATCAAGTTGGAGGCTATATATGTAATGTAAAAGGTAAAATTTTGACAAAATGTTTCAATATTTTAGCTTAAATGAATAGAAATTACAAATTTCAAATGCGATTTTCTCAAAAAATTCTATTTTTTCCAGCATAATCAAAACCTGACGGATGTTGACCCATGCTATGAATACTGGTCGGCTGTGAGAGTCGTGAGACATTGTATAGGTGTCGTTGCTGATCATCAAAATCAGTTGGAAATCCAAAATGGCATTCAAGATGGCCACCAGAACTACATCATTGAGGTATGGATAATCTTCTTTTGTGTTTCGTCTCCAATGAATTTGGGTTCGAAGAAGAGTATGGAATTTTTTTGAATTATGTATCCATTTTACTTTTTTCTCAAGACTAAATTTGGCATTGTTTTTCAGGTGAACGCAGAGTATGAACAGCATAAAAATGGACCCGACAAGCTCCCAACCTGCAAAGAGGCACAAGCCTGATTGTGGTGTTTGCATTCTTTGTAAAAAGGAAGTTGCAGTTGAAAAATTAACGCTTGAGGAGACCATAAATAAGGACACTCAGATGGCAGGGGCAACCAAGGGATTCAGTTTGAATACATCTGCAGTGGCAAGATATTACCTTAGCGCAGAGTTCCGTAGCGTGGTGTTAAGGCAAATCCGACAGTTGACAGACGGGGATGAAGGAGAAAGAAAAGTGAGCCACCCAGACCTTGGAAATCGTAGAATGCAAAAGGATGAGAGAGATGTCCAGGCAGTTTCACAATTGCTGCAAACAAGCTGGGTTCACCCGTTTGTCAGAGAAGATACGCAAATCTCCAGCCTTTCGACTGGAATCATAGTTCCAGATGGTGTTAAAAAGGATTTGATAAGAGTAGAGCAGGTCGGTCGAAGTGCTGCAAAGCAATTTGTGGATGAAAGACTTAGTAAAGGAGAAAAGTTCCACGACCCTTTAACAAAGCTGAAGCTCAAAACGTTTGCCTCGATGCAAGTGATGAAGAAAACAGCTGCTGGCAATCGAGAAATCATGCTGAAGGCCGACAACCGCTTGTTCGGAAGGATGCTCCTCATTGGTTGCAGTAGGCAACTGGACATGCAGGAAGTGTTGAGGCACCCTTTGGGAACAATACCCTGGGCACTGGCCAACCACGATGAATCTCTGAAAAAGACCGCCAAGGCAGCACTTGCTAACCATCTTGAAAGTGGTGTGCTTCCAGAGGAAACTACACCTCGACCTTCCGCAGCAATCATCGACGGTATGGGACTTGTTCAGAAACTTGATGGAAATAAATTAACATCTGTGGAAATATCCGAGAGGCTGCTAAAGATGGCTCTCGCAAGTCACCCAGACAGTAAAAGAGTAGATGTGGTGTTTGACATATACTTAGACTCATCAATCAAGGATGCGGAAAGGGTCAATCGTGGTGCTAACCGGGGCATCTTATTTTTACAGATAGTGCCCACTCACACGGTCAGAAACTGGAGAGGAATACTCTCTAGCCCAGCAAGCAAGCGTCAACTTATGCGATTCGTTGCCAATGACTGGCAGCAGAGACAATCATTGATCGGTGAGAAAGAACTCTACGTAACAGCCGATTCGAAATGCCTCCGAATTACGCAGGATACTGTGATGGAAGTGCGTGAACTTGATTCGTCGCATGAGGAAGCGGACACTAGGGTTTTGCTACATGCGTCACACGCTGCTCGATCGGGTTTCAAATCAGTCGTCATTGTTGCCGAAGACACTGATATTCTTGTGCTTCTCTTGGCATTCAATGCTCATATCAGCACCCACTTATGTATGCGACTTTCGTACAAGGGAAGGATTCGACTCTTTAGCATTGACACGATTGAAGCGAGAATAGGACTTGATGGCAATTCGTTGCTGGGTCTACACGCATTCACAGGGTGCGATTCGGTCAGTGCATTCTCAGGTATGGGCAAGATCAAGGGACTGAAGTTGATGCGAAGAAATAAGGAGTTCTTGGATGCATTGTCTAAGCTGGGGAGTGAATGGACATTAAATAGGGATGTTGTTGATACTCTGCAGACATTTACATGCCAGCTGTATGCGTCCCGAACCCATGATACAGAAGTGAACGCTCTACGCTTCAATCTATGGCGCGCAAAAAAGGGTGTTGTAGAATCCGGGCAACTACCACCATGTGCAGACACCCTTAACCAACACATGCTAAGAGCAAATTACCAGGCCACTGTATGGAGACGATCCCTTGATCCAAAGCCTTATGTGCCTGCTCCAGAAAACCATGGCTGGCGCACAACTGACGATGGTCGACTTGAAATATGTTGGATGACAGGACTGCCAACACCCCAGGTAGTTTTGGACTTCATGTTCTGTGAGTGCCGCAAAGCGTGCGAACCTGGTGATTGCGTTTGCTTAGACAATAATCTTCCATGTACGGACGAATGCCGATTATAGGATTGCAGCAACATGAAGGACAGTGACTTAGTTCTGGACGTTTCTGATGATGAGTCTTCCGATAACGATGAAAGTGATGATGAAGATTAAGGACTTCAGTGATTTATACAGTGATGGCAAGGATGCCTGTGATGCACAGTTAGTTACAAGTACAAATTTAATGTTGCTATGACGTCAAACTTCTACGGTGTAAAAGTCTGTGTAAACTTCTTCTAAAACATCCTACCCCCCCCCCCCCCGGACAGTTAATTTTTGACGCTATCACATGCCTCAAATTTTAACTAACAGGTGTAGTATTAGACCAAACAAAACCTCGCAGTATATTCTGCACAGAAATATTTTAGGAAATGGTCTATGAAGTTACTGGCTTCAAGAAAACAAAAACTGGAGAAAATTGCGTTTAAAATTTGAAATTTCTACTCATTTCAGCTAAAAAAATTCAAATAAATTTCCCTTTCTTTACCATTTTCAGTACAGTTTCAGCTTGACACTGAAGTTAGAACAATTTTACATGGCATCTAGTTAACAAATATGCAAAAAAAAAAAAAAAAAAAAATCGGTATTTTACCCCCCTTGAAGCACCCCCTAGCGGATTTCTCCAAGAAAGCTATGCGTTTGAGCTGGCAAGCAAATAAATTCTCAAACTATAGGTCATGACCTATCCAAAAGCAGTGTCTCGTTTTATCCTACAATTTGGTACCAATTCATGAAAATACTGGGCTCAGCTCATGGACTATCAGAGCACATGTGATAAAACTATAAAAAGGGGGGGGGGGCAACCTTGGGCACTCAATAAAAATGTGAAAAATGTTTTCGATAGCACCACAGAAAGGGCACAATTCCGTGTTACTAGAACATTTATGACGAGACAAAACATTAGAGGGAAAAATGTGGTGTGCCAGCCACCACTGCAAGTCTCCAGAGCACTTGACAATGGGTGCTTTATACATAACAAGCCATTGGATCCTAGTGGAAGGAGTAACCCGGAGCATCCTCTTCCAGTGTACTTGTGGTTCTGCAGGTCGATCAGCAACAAGGGTTATAACACACAAAAAAAAATAAACAGTGGAGTTTTTCCATTGAGTTAAAAGGGATAAAAACTTGAAAGTGAAGTAAAAACAGTGGAAAGAGGTGTTTGGGCGAAGGTGTGGATTCCAATTGTGGAGTCCATTTTAACCCGGTCCGCTTGAAAAAGCGGAGAACAACAGAGAAAAAAAAATCCTCCCGATGACCCGAATGGACCTAATTCCAGTGGCCACAGAGACTTCAGCAGCTGGTTTCCACTTACAAGGAAAATGAATTCTAAAAGGTTTAACTTTGGTGTATCAAGCATGAATAAAAATTTGCATAAAATTTCGGCACCACAGGCTCCTTCAAAAATAGGGTTTAAAAGAATTGGCTCCTTTGAAACATTTTAAGAGAGTAGCTACTGTCATCACGGCAGACAGTGACTGCCTACCATGCCTGGAGTTAACTTTTATAGAACAGGGGCACTGATGTGATGTCAACTTTCTTGGTGTCAATGAGAAACAGTTCTTGATCGTCGTCGAGTTTCCCTGCCTGCCAAAGCAGGCAGTGAGAGAAGGCTTTCCACGAAACTTTTGTGCATGGCAGCTTTTGTAATAAAAGGAGACGAAAAGCCATCACCTTGCTGGTAATGGCGATCGGTCCCTGTCCTCCTTTGGCAATAGGCAGGCTTAGCACACCACGCCGAAGCCAGTACTTTCCCCACCAAAAAAAGTCAATAAAAATGGTTTGTAGGTTTTTAAGAATAAAATCTGGGGGCTGTCGTAAAAAATATGCCAAAACATTGAAGCCGCGAGGTTATTAATAACAAGGGTACGCCTTCCATATGAGACTTGACTAAGTACTCCCTTCTATTTTAGTAACCGTCTCTCAGTTTTATTTATTAAGAATTCCCAGTTTTTCAAAACGAAATGTTGAGCACCGAAAAAAAAACACTGAGATAAAAGATTCCATCCCATGCCCATTCAAGTTGCTTGGACAGGGTCGGAGGAGTGGCGCCATTTTGTGGACCGAGATAGAGAGCCTTGCTCTTTTTCCAGTTCGCTTTTGCAGAGCTTGCTATACTGAATTCACGGAAACAGTGGACCAAGACAGAGACGTCCTCATCTGAGTGGATAATCGCGCAAAGATTGTCTGCATGGGCAATCACCTTGACTGGATTTGCCATTGGTTGGGGATGAAAACCGGGAAGATGTGCCCACAACTGAATGAGCAAAGGCTCGATTGCCAGGGGATAGAGGACGCCGGATAAAGGGCAGCCTTGATGAATGCCTCTACTAGCTGGGAAAGGATGACATAAAATATTGTTAACTTTGAGCAGAGTAAAAAGATTATTATACAGGAACCTTCTCTATCGAGTGCAGCCTGTAGCTGCTGGTTGCATCATTTGTTGGGACGCGGCTATGCTGCTGATGCAGTGTCCCCCTTACTAGTACACTGGTGCTCATTTTGCTGACCTCGGAAGGATGACAGGCTGAGTCAACGTCCTGGTGTATTTTAATTCAGTGGTCAACGGGGCTTGGACTCAGGACCCTAGGATCTCAAGCTGCCACCCTAACCACTAAGCCAACACCAGGCTTTCCATACAGGAACTGTATGTAAGAGATAAAAATTTCCGCAAAATCAAACCCCCATGAAACAGAAAAAATAGAGGTGATCAACGGTATCAAAAGCTTTTTCCTGGTCTAGAAAAACCAAACCAACATGTTTTTGCTCAAGACTGCAGATATCAATCATATCACGCACAATAAAAAAAATACTGTCATGTCTTGTTCTTTTTGGAACACAGTAAGATTGATCAGGGTGGATGATTTCCCCAATCACGGGTCTGAGCCGGTTGGCAAGAACCTTTGAGAAAATCTTTTTGTCTGTGCAAAGCAATGAGATGGGACGCCAGTTGTACAGTTGCTGAAGGTCATGTTTTTTTTCAGACAAGGGCAAGTACAGCCCTATGGCAACTTAATGGCAATGAGCCCGATCATAGACCATCGATCAGAACTTCGAGTAGCTCTGGTCCCAGGAGGTCCCAAAAGGTTTTGTAGAGTTCTACAGGCATTCCATCAAGATCGGAGGCCTTGCCTGTTGGTAGAGTTTGGAGGGCACCCTGACGTTCCACCAAAGTTACTTCTTTATCTAGTTGTAGACATGTAGGTTCTGACAAGCTAGGTAGGGAAGAAGTCAGAGATTTCACAATCTAGTTATCAATACTCTTGTCTTGGTAAAGTTCAGAGAAGTAATTCGTAAGTGAAGCTCTGATGCTTTTTCGATTGTGTGTTACCCTTCCTTCTTTGGTCTTTAGTGAGGCTATCTGCTGACTTATTTTTGTTCGAACTTCCAGTCCAAAAAAGAACTTGGAGGAGGTATCCAGGTGACACAGATTCTCCATTCGGAGATGAATCAGAGTTCCTCTGGCTTGCTTTGCACAGAGTCCAGCAAGAAGGGATTTTTTCATTGTCAGCAAAAAGTTGGTACTTTCGGCATTAGAAGCTGAGAGGTTAGATTGTAAAGATAGTATTTCCCTGGCAACTAAGGATTGAAGGGCAGAGTCATGTTGAGTATGGCAAGCTCCGTATTGCTGGCAGAAGGATCGTATCTGTGCTTTGGCGTTGTCCCACCATTGCACAAGATGGGGGAAAGGAGGGTTTACGTTGGAGTAGAGTCTTCCAGAAGACACGAAAGGCATCAATAAACAGTTGATCCTCCAGGAGGCTTACGTTAAAGGTCCAGAAGGTGGCACCTCAGATACGAATTGGTGGGTGAATACGGAGTGTGACCATATGAAAGTTGGAGAAACCACTCGGGACAATACCAGTATGGGTCACAATATTTAAGAAATCACGATTAATATAAAACCGGTCTAACCTTAGGAGGGACAGACAGCCATCAAAACACCAACATCATCTATATTGTCATGTAGATGGATTATGAGTTCTTAAAATATCAATAAGGGAGAAAGTTGTCAAAGTCCTAGTCAGAGGCATAATACTTGCTGAATGAGGCTCGTTCCCATTGCGATCAATGGTAGAATCCATTGTACAATTAAAATCCCCTCCAAAGCAAACAAATCCATTACGTATATCAAAGCGTGCGAGATATGTTTCTAACTGTGTGAAAAAAAAATGAGTTCCATCTGTGCCGTCACTGGGTGCATCGGCGTTCAGTACCATGTGTTTAAAACCATTAAGAGTAAAAGTGAGTCTAATGAAATACCCTTTAATTATTTAATTAAAAACAACAATGAGGTTACAGAGAGAGGGATGTAATTAGATGGCTACCCCAGCCTAAGGACACTCTAGGCTGCTGAATAACCACCTTCCTTTCATCACTCTTTTCCCATTCACTCATAAAGGAGGAACTACATCTGGTTTCTTGGAAGAGTAAAATATCAATGCGGTTCTTCAAAACAAACTCCTCCATTAAATGGAATACGAACGTTCTCCATTAATGTTTAAAGTGGCTCCAGAAAAAGCCATAGTGTGGACTTTTTGGGAAAGGTATCGGGCAATTGGTCAGGCTATGGCTGCAGCTGCTTCCCTGCTTTCAAAACCCAATTCTTGAGATGAAACATTTGTGGTTCAGTCATACCAAACTGCTCAGACTGAAGGAGCAGTCGCTTTGCAGAGGTGATAAAACTATGCAGGTGAGGAAAGGAATCTTGAATTTTACCATGTCTCTTGCAGAAGGTATGCTGTAGAAACTTTAGGATCTCCTGGGGTGGGGGAGGGGGGGAGGGGGCACAGTCAGATCACCTTCCAGTTCCTGAGATAAGCCTGGATCATTCCAGACTTCAGTGCTATCACCAGAAGCAAGCGGCGAGGCCCCATCAGAATCATAGTCCGATTGGTGATCTATATTAAAACCATGCTCCACAGGTGGAGCAGGCATTTCCATTTCTGCTGGGAGGAGAAAAGCTAATACCGAAGCAGAACACACACGCTCCGCATCAATAATGTCTGGGGTTGTCTGTGGCGCAGATGTCTCAGACACTTCCCCTTTAGCAGGGAGAGAGGCCAACGTAGGTTCACTTTCAATATCCATGACATCAGCAACCACCGAGGTGGTCACAACTACTTCTTGGGGCATGACACCACTCCGTTGTTCATGCTCGTGTTCATCTTCCTCATGAACAGGAGCGTTATCATCACCCACTGGAGCTAGAATGACAAATCTGTTTTGCACTTCCACGGCAGCGAACGAGCTAGCTACCTCTAAATGGGAGCCATTTAATTTGCTCGACGGCGCTATCTTTTTTGAAAGGGTCACCATTACTTCATGGCCATTGACATTGGGGCACTTATTCGTTCTACATTGAACGGTGACAAAATCTTCATCATCCACTTGAGGCCCCTTTCCTTATGCACTCCCCCTCCCCTCCCCCCCCCCCCCGTCAACACTAACTCCGTCCAGTGGACAAACAATGACTCCGTTCTTTGGAGTAAGTGCTGCAGACACACAGTGAGTGCCTCAAAAACAAAAACTTAGTATTTTAGCCAAGAAAAGGGCTTCATGTAGAAACACAGCAAATGGAAAAGCAGCCCAAAACCAGAAGGTCCAGAACAGGCCTCAAACCTCCGACTGTGTGTGCTCTCTTTCTCTCTCTTTCCTCAACAAAGAAAGGAAACACGGGGAAAGCTTCACAAACACGTACAAGGATACAAAGGGAGTGAAAAGGCAATAGGAAAACCACCAACACAACAGTAGTCACAGTTACACACACACACACACACACACACACACACACACCTGCTGTGATGCCACACCCCATGCACAGCTCACCAACAACCAGCAGGGAGGGGGGGGAAGAGAGAGAGAGAGAGAGAGAGAGAGAGAGAGAGAGAGAGAGAGAGAGAGAGAGAGAGAGAGAGAGAGAGAGAGAGAGAGAGAGAGAGAGAGAGAGAGAGAGAGAGAGAGAGAGAGAGAGAGAGAGAGAGAGAGAGAGAGAGAGAGAGAGAGAGAGAGAGAGAGAGAGAGAGAGAGAGAGAGAGAGAGAGAGAGAGAGAGAGAGAGAGAGAGAGAGAGAGAGAGAGAGAGAGAGAGAGAGAGAGAGAGAGAGAGAGAGAGAGAGAGAGAGAGAGAGAGAGAGAGAGAGAGAGAGAGAGAGAGAGAGAGAGAGAGAGAGAGAGAGAGAGAGAGAGAGAGAGAGAGAGAGCCTTCTCTCAGAGTCAGCGTTATATACCAAAACTCCACCCTGCTGCGAAATGTCTCCTCACAGTGCACGCTAGGGCCACAAGGGGGTCTCCACCCGTCGGGGTTCCGCCAATAAAATACCCAAAGGGTTCCACTCACAGGCCCCATTATCAATGATTGAGGTCCCATGACTGAGACCCTGAGGCCTCATGTCTCCTCATCACAAGACCCTGATGAATCTCCATGCTACGATCACCGATCCCAAACTGAGGTCCTCACGAACCCTTACTCGGAGGCCTCCATGAATCTCCGAGTGGAATACATTCATCAATCCCAACCTTAGCAAAGAACAAATTACCACTTCACACACGCTGACAGACGATTCCCAACTCTGACGAGTTGAAAGGTGGGAGAGGGGTCATTCTCACTGAGGCATCCTGAGATGTGATGTTATCCCATGGCTGCAACAGGATTACAGAGGACAACTAGAATGGCACTCGGTAGAGCGCATATCTCAGCCAGGCTGAACAGTTTACGTTTTGCACCCCACTGATCGGCCGAATATGGATCTGGACCTGAACCAAAATCTAATCGGCTTGTTCTTGTCACCGAACTAACCTGTTCACCAAGTTTTGAAATATCATGCGACACAGTCTATCGTTTTTGGCTCCATTTCTCAATGGTGAAGAATCATTTACAAACTTAAAAAATTCTCTTATCCAGATCCGGATTCAGTTCTTCACCAAAATCGAATGAATTCTTCCTTGTCACCCACACAACATGTCCATCAAGTTTCATCCGAATCAGTCACAACTTTTAGAAACATAATTTTTTTTTTTGATACTGTTTTTAGCTCAATTACTCAGTGGTGAAGAATGACTTTAAAATTATTGGGTTTGGATCTGGATTTGGATCTTCAACAAAATTGAATTAACTCTTCATTGTTACACATCCAACCTCTCGAGTAAATTTGTCCAAATCCGTCCATAACTTTTTGAGATATCCTGTTGAGAGACAGACAGACAAACAGACAGCGGTGAAAACATAACCTCCATCCACCTTCGGTAGTGGAGGTAAAAAAACAAAAAAACAGAGACCTTTAAACTAATTACTGTGTATCAGAATCAGGCAACACCCATCCACTTGGGGTGATATTTAAAGACTCCTCACCTTGAACACACAATTAATACAGGAGGAAGTTCTAAAGCTACAGGAACATACATGTTTTCAGCAGCCTTAATATAGATATTTCCCCTTCCCAATAAATGTAACATCAGACATATAAAGTAGGTGGTTCTGTAACCATCGGCTTCCATAAATTGCTCATTAACCCAAGATGGTTAAATATCTAGAAATATCAATTTTCTTCTCCCTTCAGCAATTGTTTTTGGGCAGCTCCACATCTAGTGAGACCACTTTGTAGTAATGTATCATCTCGCTATTCTGGGAAAAACAATAACTCTCGCACTTTCAGCTAAGTCAGTCAGTCACAAGATCTCCACCGGATCATTGTTTATCATGCAGATACAGTAACGTTACCTTGAGGTCATTAACATCACTTTTGGAGAGTTTGGTGTTTCTTTCTTGACTACTTCTATTGTCGACAGTACGAGTTTCACGTATCCCTTTCAGAGTCTTCCAAACAGCTGATGCTGGAACGTGAGGTCCAGCTGCAATTGGCCACATGAAGGAGTTTTCACGAGCTAAGACTTTGAATTATCTATGCTTCTTCTGTGACATTTCCTTGCCAGAAGCCATATAGTATTCACCACTCTGCAGTGATATCACTGCCAACTGCTGAATTGTCCTTCTGCAGGCGTGGTACTTTCTGATTGGTTTCAAGATAACCAATCACGGTGTACTATCTCAACACATGACTGCACTTTGTGGGACATAATTTTTCCAGTCGACATGCAACTCCATCCCATCTTAGTTGCATTTTATATCAGATTTTTTTTCTCCATTTCCAGTATTGTGTAGGGTTCATTGTATAGGACTTACCTTGGCAGTGATATTCATGTCTCTGCTGGCTGTGAGTCAGAGGTCAATAGACGTCTGGGTCGGGCCTGGGGAGTCATGGATTCACTGGATAATGGGGTGTGGTGCTGCCGGTACCTGTGCGGGAGGAAGAAAGTCCGAGTCTTCAGGTCCTTGGTGCCTCCAGTCTTGCTCTATGGATGTAAGACTTGGACTCTGACCAAGGATCTGAGATGGAGACTTAATTCCTTTGGTACCAGGTCTCTTCTGAGAATCCTTGGCTATCGCTGGTCGGACTTTGCATCCAACGAGCGGTTGCTGAGAGAGACTCAAATAAGATTTGTTACCTGCATAGTCTGTGAGCATCAGCTGCGGCTGTATGGACATGTGGCTCGATTTCCTGACGCTGATCCTGCTCACCAGATTCTCTCAGCGAGGGAGTCTCGTGAGTGGAGGAGGCCAATGGGCCGACCACGTGCCTTGTGGTTGCAGCAGATTGATCGGCATCTCAAGGAGATGGGGATGGCCAGACGGAGGCCCCTGGAGTACTGGCGGAAAGTGGACGCAGCGACGCGCTGCTCTGGTGCATGCTCCCATACCTGACTTGATTGGCAAACAATCTGTATGTAAACAGACTAAACCTCGAGCACAATATGGAACTGCAAAACCATGAGCAATAGCCTGGATCAGCACACACACAAGCTTAGTGTTGGCTTAGCAGTTAAGGTGGTTGGCTTGGGATCTTAGGGTCCTGAGTTTGAGCCCCTGTCAGCTGTTGAATTAACACCAGGTGGGGCTGACTCAGTCTGTCATCCTTCTGAGGTTGGTGAAAAGAAGAGCAGTGTACTGGTAATAGGGGCACAGCATCAGTGGCATTAGTACTGGTGTACTGATAATAGTGCCCTCAACCAATGATGCTGCATGCAGCTGTGTGCAACATTTGAAGGAGGAGGGGGAGGATGAGGAGGAGGGGAGGAGGGGAAGCATGCCCACATGCACACACACACACACACACACACAAGTGTAAGGAAAGGTGGGAATGGAAATGAGACATTTCGATGAGAATCGAGATTGATACTTTTGAAGAATAATTTTTGAAGTAAGGTCTTTTGAGCAGAGTACTACATCCACCCACATAAAGAAAAGCAGAACCTCAAATTAAGAGGAGAAAGATAACTTGAAATAATTCCTCACCTCCATCTCCCACATCTACCCTTTCCCCCAATTAACCCAAATATATTTGAGATAATTTATGGATTGCTCCAATTGTTCCAAAGTTCACAACTTACGTATCAAGTACAAAATTGGTCGGAAGATTGTTGCACGAAAGAACAACTGAGCATGATGAACAAATGGATGGTTTGTCTGCTTCTGTGAATCGAGCTGTATGCCGAAACCAACACTTGCAATCACATCCATTGTGAGATTACCAAAAATCCTGGGGGGGGGGGGGGGGCAAAGAGGGTGCAGCAAACCAGGACTTGATTGTACGCAACATTTCGTACTCATTTGTGATGTCGTACCAAAAGTAAAGAGACTGAAGCAAACATCATGACTTACTTAATGGAGGGCATCAAAATGATTCACCATTACCAAGGACAGACAAGGAAAACGAGGTGCATGAGGAGGCCACTCAGCTCATCAAATTCATGTCATCCCCACATTCCAGAGATCAACAGAAATCATGAGGGGGAGGGGGGTCTGCAGAATTGAGCTTGTACTTTAAGGTCATCCTACTGCCCTACTGAGAATCAAGAGAGCTCAGTGACGTCAGTTCTGAAATGAAAGTAAAGTTAGCTTGCAAACACGGTAAAGGTACTTAAAGGAGCCGTTGTAGAGACTTGTAAGTGATTCTGAAGTACGGCTGATGCACCTTCAGTTCGGCTTTCACGATGCAATTTTTATTAATATTTACATCCTCCTGGCATCAAAGAATGAGATGGATTGTTTGGTGTGCCATCTGAGGGCGTAGCTTTGGACAAGGGGGATCCAAGATTCAAACCCCATATTATATGTTGATTTGTCCATTGTCTACTCAGGACTACTACAACAGGGGGTGCAGTCACGTGCGCCTCGCCACACAGTCGTACCGACTGCGCAATGCAGCACAGTCACGCATGCCAGAGCATAACATAATGCATGCTGTGCCACCAGGTGCTGACACATGCACCCGCACTGCACTATGCCATCATGCACACCACACTGTGCAGGGCAGACATGCGCTCTGTGCTGTTCGTTCACATCCAGCACAGCACGCGGTGCAGTTTCACGGTCATATACTCTTAATGGATGACACCATGGGATCGTTAACGTCCAAAAACTAATCCTAGCAGATGGGATGTCCAATTTAATGTCCATATTAGGATCGGTGCACCCACTGAAGCAACACCCTACTTGCAAAGAACCAGGGTGACAGTTTTTCGCGGGGCCTCAAATTAAATCGAGACGAAACAGCTAAAAAAATAAGGACGCTACATCGGAGCTATCCTATAAGCCCAACCTTGTGGTGAGGACCCCAAATTGGCATCACGGACGTTGTGGTGTATGAAGGCAACGGTTATGGGTTTGATATTTAATGCCTTCGGATCCTGAGCTATTTTGACAATATAATTACCAAAATGATGTGTGTAGATTTCAAAAAAATTACCCAGCTGGTCTATCAATGAAAGAGTTTTATGCCTTGTCTGGCTACCTCTACCACCGAAAGTGGATGAAGGTTGTTTTCACGTCTGTCTGTCTGTCTGTCTGTCTGTCTGTCTGTCTGTGAGCAGGATATCTCAAAAAGTTGTGGACGGATTCAAACAAAATTTGGTGCACATGTTCGGTGTGTGACAAGAAAGATTGATTCGATTTTGGTGAATGAACAGACGCAGATACTAGAAGGTTAAAAGTGATTCTTCACCATTGAGAGATGGAGCTAAAAACGATATATGGCGTGATTTTTTTTTAAGTTGTTGACGAATTATGACAAAACTCGGTAGATTTGTTGGTTAGGGGACAAGAACAAGCTGATTCGATTTTGGTTCAGGTCTGGATTCAGATCCGGCCTATCAATGGCATACAAAATGTGCGCTGGTCACCTTGGCGGAGGTATGCACTCCACCGCGTGTTATTCTAGGTACCCTCACCAAAGGAGAGGGTATTGTATTTGGGTCCGTTTGTCTGTCTGTTTGTTTGTTTGTTCACACAGAACTTTCGTGTTTATCTTCGCAACCACTTGTCAGATTGAGACTAAATTTTCACCATTGGTGCGACTACTCATGAAGGATTTTCAACATAATTTTTTTTCATTACGTCATCAGTCACGTGATGCAGCAGCAATATTGTTTAAAAAAAAATAAAACCTTCAAAAATCTCCTTCTCTGAAGTGACTGAACAAATCGAGGCGAAACTTTACACGTCTGGCCGCCTGACCATGAGGAACAAAAGTTTCACACATATATCATCATAGGTCACATGGTTTCAGCCATATTGGATTTACCCTAAAACCTTCTAAAAAATACACCACTCGAAAGAAGTTCTGATGAGGTTCTGCAATCTCCGATTGCTCTTTTTCTTGTTTTACCTGTAATGCTGCAGTCTCCGCTTCTAAATTGTGATGGTAAAAAAAAACCACTCTTTCTAATGAAGGGCTAATGTTAGCCACAACTCATTTCCCATGGGAAGTAGGATACTCTCATTACCTTTTGTGATTGATAAAATCCATTGTTTGTCATTTCTACCAAAGCAGACCAGCACTATCCTTCACACATACCGTTATGAAAAGGCAGCTCAACAAAATCCCCCAAACAAAATGAAACAAAATTCATGAACAGTGGGCCGAGCAAGCCCAATAACAGCCCAATAATAAATGTAAGTGATAGTATCACTGCAACGGTGTGCCCTGAAGTTTACTCAGTATCCGGATACATTAACAGTGTATTGTGAGGCTAACCTTGATTTCAGTTGCAATGATAACTTGAAACACTTAAAAAACATGAATGCCAATGTGTGAATACTCCGATTGAAAATCAAACCTCCACATATCGACACCCTTTCCCGAGATCGCATGCTTCTCCAGATTTTGAAGCAATACATCTCCAACTTGTGTTATCAATGGCACCATCTGCGGGAGGAGTTGCATATGTGGGTGATGTTAAATGTCAAAAATTATAAGTGCCTCATTCACTACATCCGCTTTATGGGCAAGCTAGATCAACCTGTAATTGGTTATTGAAACAACCAAAGTAATATTAAAAAAAAAAATTAAAATCTACTTTATCTGGAGAATCGACAAGACTTAATTTTACAGGGTTTAAAAAAATAAGGCTCATGAAGGAGTTATTGTGAACAATATGTGTTGGGCTTTGAGGGAAAATGCGGGTTTATTTCATTAACAAACTTTTCATACATTTTTAACAGCGAATGTTCAACATTTTACCACTTGATACATTTAAACCAAAATTGAAAATCATTACAAACAGGAAACTTCCTGTTTTTAGCAACATCATAAAGGACACAAACAACAGGTACAAGAACTAATGTAACGTGTTAGATAGGGTGGTGTGAAAGACACTGCATCAAACGCGGTAAACTTCTGAAACATTTTATTTTTTTTTTCTTCAACCTTTAAAATCTTCATTATATTTCATTTGAATCATACACTTGAACACTGGAGAACACACAATGCCTTTTTGTCACTTCCAAAAACCTTCAGTTTAGCATTACTTACACAAAATATTGTTACGGCTGTGGAAATTCGCATGACACCATAAAGGGCCCGTAGGTGAGAGATCTCTAAGTACATGTGTAGTTAGCCCCAAACCCGTTGTATAGAGGGAATTTATGTGATTCATCCGGGCTGCGATGCTTTGAGATAGCCGTTTTTCTGTTCTATCTTTATTTTGAACCAACCACGCTCCAACCCTCGGACAACAACAACGCCAACAGCGACGACCTTTACCTTCACAACTCAATCCCACATCATCGCATCACCGCCATTCCCAAATGGCACCATAACCATCAAACCACCACCGAAAACCCTCCACCACCTTCACCTCTCTCCTTCTACGGCCATTCCCGCACCACCTGTGAACACTGAGCGTCGAGCTGTCACGGGCCCGTTCGGCGATTGGTGCCGAGTGCACAGAGCCGCGAGCGCAAGTAGCGGCCTTTCCGAGGGAGAATTCGGATCAAGAACGCTACACGCCCACTTCCCCTCCGTCCAATTAGCAAGCGCGGAGCGGCTTGGCCCCGCCTCCAGGCGCGTCTGTGTGAAATCGATATATGCAAATTCTAGGATCAGGGGAGATTCACGCCCCCTTTCCTCCGACCAATGGGCGAGCGTGGCTCCGCCCCCGAGGTCATCCTGATCCGGATATTTGCATATTGTTTTCTCCTGCCGGCCGATAAAACGGCGAGCACAAGGCGAATCAGGGCGGTGTCAGCCGAGTCGGGTGGAGAGTTGAGTCGAGTCGGGTGCAGAGTGAGTCGAGTCATTGGTGTGGCAGAGAGTCAAGTCGGGTGGCGAAGTCATCGGTGTGGCAGAGAGTTGCATTCTGGAGTCGGCCGAGAAGAGTTGCGGGAAGAGGCAAAGGAGCTCGGGTCCGAGGCGAGAAGGACGGCGGTCGGCGACGAGGTTGCGGTGTGGGGGATCGCTCGTCTCGTCGCGGGACCCAAGCCAGCCAGCCATTCTCCTCCCCCAGAGCATCAACAATTCCCCCTTTCCCCCGTGCTGAGATAGTGCAAAAAGGGGCCCCGTTCCCACCGCACTCCAAATGTCGTGCCAATGAAACCCGCCAAGGAGCACAAAGTCGGGGCACAGCCACGCGGCCACATCTGCAGCTCGTCCGCCAACACGTCACGAAGATGCGGATAGGACCCCCCCGGTCTCGTGGGCCTGGCCGCTCCTTCAGGTCACGCGGGAATATTGGCCTACAGGCCCGTCTGCCCCCATGTCTATGAGGGTGGCTTCTTTCCTTTGCTTTTGAGTAAATGTGTGTTGGCGCCGTCTGTAAAGTAGAACTGTATAAGTGTTGCCGTGTGTGGGCGTAGTCGGTAGTAACTCTGCGTCGTTGTTGCTTTTGTTTTTTTTTGCTATATGTGCATTTTGACTATTTGGCTGTATATGTGTACTTTCCGCGTGCCGGGAAATAAATGTGCTTTGTGCGAACTGTTTTCCCGTTTCGCTTCGTCTTTTCTTTATTGACCCTCCATCCTGCTTCACGTAAAGGGTTCATAGTGGGCTTAAGACACCCTGTAATTAATCGGAACCGTCGAGGCCGACGATAACACGCTCAGTTATCACTGTAGCACGGAACGGACCGCTTAAGCGGTTCGTGTCCGGAGTCGGCCTGTGGCGTGGTACGATCGCCCGGTCGACCATCCGCGCAGGTACTTAGGTAGATCGAATTTGGCGAGCAACCCTATCCTACGCGGGTGGGCAATTGGCACGGTCGTGGTGGGGTTAAACCCCCACCCGTGACTAGCTCCCGGCGTTGTTCCGAGAGGGTCACGACTGAATTGTCCGTCCGGTGGGCGACGCGGTCACGATTCGAGTGACGTGGCCGTCCGCACGCTGGCGGGCGCGAATTCGCAACAATATTATGCCATCAGCAGGGGCTACCTCGCGCTTCCTAGCTGGGTGAGCTTTTTCTGGCAGTGGTTTCAGAATGTGTTGGACATTCAAAAGCGATGGAGTTATTGGCCTCATGGTGGTTACCTTTTGCCTGAGGCCAGCAGTGAGAAGAGGTGTGTGAGAAGGAAAACTGTGTGAGAGGAGACCACCATGAATATCTGAAGGAATTTCCTATTGCTGGAGAGAGTCACAAATATGTGTGTGTCTGGGCAACTTTGTGTACCTATTAGGATAGGCCCTCCTGCCAGCCACTGGAAAGATTAAATAATATTATATGGTCAGGATTTACCTGAATATATTATCTACCTATAATTCCAGCAGTGTGTCTGTGTGTGTGTGTGTGTGTGTGTGTGTGTGTGTATGTGTGTGTGTGTGTGTGTGTGTGTGTGTGTGTGTGTGTGTGTGTGTGTGACCACTGTTTCTCGACAACCACTGGTCCGATATAATTGAAACTTGCTCGCTATATTGCTGGGGCCCTGTGGATGTGCCTTTTCAAGGTTTGATATTAATCGGATAAGTGGTTCCCAAGTTATGGCCATTTATTTACCAACAAATGAAACGACACGTTGCTGCGTAGGCGTGGCTGGAGATCCTCAGCCGCGTTCCCCATTACAGGTTACAACGTATGGACTTCCGGAAAGTGATGACCATGTATTCTATTAATTTCTCGATTTCTTATGTGCATTTATAGATAAACACAATGCCGCAATCCAGTCGTCGTTTACGAGAGCGAAGGAACGGCCTGTGTGGTTTTGTTTGAAAGGTTTTTTTTAATTATTATTATCTTTTTTGCACGTATGTTTTTTTTCTCTCTCTTTCTCTCTCTTCTCTTCTCTTTGTGTTTTTCCTCGCGATGACATTGGGAAAAGGCAAAATACGTTGGCGCTAATTGAATAATTGGCCATTAAAACTAAATTGCGAATAATCGTAACTGCGATGTGCGAACTTCCGGGCCACGCACGAACGGGCACGCAAGAGCGAAGGAACGGCTTGTGTGGTTGTTGTTTCTGGCTCACGGTTTGAAAGTTTTTTTTTTATTTTTGCACGTACAGCCACGCACGTATGAGCACATACTCGTATCTTAAACTGGATGAAGAGGACCCTACACTTAGTTTTGCCCAAGTGCCCATTCTGGCTCTCTGCAGCCTTGCCTGCGGGGCAGCGGCAGCACAACCTGACCCCGCATCCCAATATATATTTTATAGCAGCCTTTGGTGGCCTCAAAACGGACGTCAAAGCCAACGTGTGGTCGCTTATAACCTTGCCCAGATTCTGAAATTCACCCAAAATTTGGGGCCTCCAGATGCTATGGATCGGCCATGAAAGAGAAATGTACAAACACACAAACAAACAAACACTTGAAAATATTGATAAGATTTGACGCCATCTTGACCAATCAAATGCGTCCCTCATGCTCTCAGCATTGGGGAATGTCAAGATTCAGACAAAATTGTGGCTCGTAGGAAATATAGATTGTGCTGGGAAATGCAAAGCAAGAGTTGAAAAGACCCTTCCCATGCCCTTTTTCTTAAGACTGCGTGAGTGTAAGGTGTTCTATGAACTCTCTAGTTAGTAGATGTTAAAGGTTCCAAGGTGCTTTATGAGAAAAGTATGTGAGGTATCACCTACACAATGCACCCTGGATTCCGAATTCAAAATTCCTGCCACCAGCAGTCAAGGATCAGCCCAGCCGGGAAAGACTTGGACCAAAAGCCTTCCTCTGCTCATCGCACAAGAAGGTGGCAATACTTTGGATTGTTAAATAAGTAGTGTTAGGCTCTTGGTGGAATAAAATTTCAGGAACATTCGAGAAATAGCAATTCTGTTCGCAAATTCCTGATTTTATTTAAATATGGTCGTCGCACAACTGGTGTTGAATGGCCAAAATTTTGGGCAGTGTTCAAAATGTAAAGGCAAATGGAAGCGACTGTAGGGCACGTTGAAAATATGTAACAATGTCGTTTCGAGGACAACCTTGCATTTATTTTTCCTCTCATTTTAGCCCCTCCACCCACAATCCCCTTCCCATCCTCACATCACTCCACCCAAACTACTCAACCAAGCAATTTGAACGAGATCCAAATTTAACTGAATTCGGACAAAGGTGTCGAAGCATTTTACAACTGTTTGAGTATTTTATTGATAAAATTGGCCCTTCTTCTGTTGATACCAAAATTTTATTGATCACAAGGGGCTGACAAGATGGTCTAGACTCGAGAGGTATGCAAACTCCACTCTAAGATGTCTAGCCTGGGTTTGAATCCCGACTCAGCTGTAAACTGTCATCCCGGTGTTTCACCGACTGGGTGAATCATCAATGTGTGTGCCGTCCCTCCGATGGACGTTAAACTGGATGTCCCATCCACCAGCATTCATTGGTGGACATTAAAGATCACATGGTGCTCTTCACGAAGAGGTGAGCTATTGCTAGCACCATGAACACATCACAAATTCCTGCCATGCCTACAGAGGGCATTTCATGAGTGGCACAGCTGCACCCTCAGTCAATGATGCTACCCCACAGCCTCGTGCTACATACAAATGAAGAAGATTGAGCACAAGGTATCTGAGTATGCCTGTTGTACGTAATATGTGCAAACTTTTGACTTCTGGCAATGCGAAGCAAGAAGCATACACTATTTAACTCACACATACATTAAATGATGAGTTTGAACAATCATGTATTCGTTTTAGACCAAGGCACAACTGTGACACGCTTCAGGGTGTGGAGCCGAAGCTGGAGCCTTTCTGTAGAGACTCACCTCTTTCAATTTGGAACTTGTGAAGGTTGGTGAAAGGATGGTGCGCACACGTTTCCAGTCAGAGCCTCCCAACATGAGCACACTGTCAGAGAGTGGCTTGGTGACAAGTGGAAAATTCTGGCACATCATCAGCCAAATACATGTCAGTGGGATGTGATAATCGCATGGAACCACATTTTACATGATTGAAGCATACCTTCTTCTAACATCTGTGTTATTCTTGTACATATCAGAAAATGCTGGCTTTTCTTATCCACTTCCTCCTGTCATACCCCACATTACATTTCCTTAATTTTCCCCTTCTTATTATTGGGAAATTCTATGCACCCTTTCAAAATTTGTCACCTTTTGTTGTCTTATAGCCTGGAATTAAATTACATTAAATCAGACTTTCTCCCCCTGTATTTACACATCGTAACCCACAACTTTCAAGTGAAAAACAAGTTCCACAAATTTCAGAAAGTTAATTAAAAATACAAAACGAGAATATCTTGGTTGAATAAGTGTCCACCCCCCCCCCACCCTGAATTAATACTTGGTGGAAGCATCTTTGACAGCAATTACAGCTGTGAGTCTGTTGAGATAGGTCTCAACCAACTTTGCACACCTTGATTGGGCAATATTTTCCCATTCTTCTGCACAAAACTGTTCAAGCTCAATCAAATTATGCGGGGAGCATTGATGGACAGTAATCTTCAAGTCATGCATCGGATTTCCGATTGGATCGAGGTCAGGGCTTTGACTGGGCCACTCAAGGACATTTCTCTTTTTGTTCCTTTGCCAAGGGGCTGACAGAATGGTCTATGACTCGAGACTCCAGAGTTATGCACATCTTGGTTTCAGCAGACCACAAAACTTTTTGCCACACGGCTTTAGAATCTCCGGAGTGGTTTTTTACATACCGCAAACAGGACTCAAGGTGGGCTTTTTTGAGTACTGGCTTCCTTCTTGCCACCCGACCATACAGGCCAGACTTGTGGAGTGCTTGGGATATTGTTGTCACATGCACACAGTGAACAGTCTTTGCCGTAAAGGTCTGCAGCTCTTTCAAAGTTGCCATTGGCCTCTTGGTCGTCTTTCTGATGAGCCTCCTCCTTGCCCGGTCATTCAGTATGGAGGGACGGCTTAATTTAGGCAGAGTCTTGATGGTACCATATACCTTCTACTTCTTAATGATTGTCTTGACTGTGCTCCAAAGGATATTCAAGGTCTTTGTAATATTTTTTTATAGCCATCTTTTGATCCGTGCCTTTCCACAACTTTATCTTCACGGTCTTTTGAAAGCTCCTTGGGCTCATGGTTGAGTCTTTGCTGTGAAATGCACTACCCAGCAGAGGAAACCTACAAGAACAGCTGATTTTATTCTGAAATGATCCGAATCACGACAATTTAACACAGGTGGAGGCCAATTAACTTGGTACGTGATTTTGAAGGTGATTGGTTACACCTGAGATAATTTACAATTGCTATTATAAGGGGGGGGGGGTGAACACTTCTCCAACCAAGATATTCTAGTGTTGTACTTTTAATTAATTTTCGGAAATGTATGGAATTTGTTTTTCACTTCGAAGTTGTGGGTTATGATGTGTAAATAAAGGTGGGAAAAGTCTGATTGAATGCAATTTAATTCCAGGCTATAAGGTAACAAAAGGTGAAAAATTGAAAGGGGGTGTAGACTTTCGACAGGCAATGTATATATTTTAACTGAGAATCTTATACTTTAATGGAGTGGCCATCAACACGACAGTGACCGGAAAGACATGACCGACCATCAACAACAATCTTTTAGACCTGGCGATGACGCGCAGCGTCAAGTCTCGAGTCACTGTCACATTCATCCCCGACCAATGCTATAAGCACCACAGAATCCCAACCATCGGTCGTTGTGCAGTCAACATCAGAGGTTAGCCTGCATCATGTATACCTTAGGCTGCAATGAGTGGATCTCTTGCAATTTACATCTTACCTCCGACTTAAAATGTTTAAATTTATTGCAGATGGCATGCCAAATCAACCCAAGGCCAAATCAACCCAATCAACCCATGAGAAACACCTCTTTTCTGGCCTTAATCAAAGGGCCTTTTCTGGCCTTCGCCAAGAAACACTCGGAAGGTCTTTTCTGGGAGAAACACTCTTTGTGGAAGTTCTTTTCTGGGAGAAACACTCTTTGTGAGACTCGGGATTGCTTTGCGTATTTGCGCAGTCGCAGAAGAACGTCAAATTCTTTGTTTTAATAAAAATTGCAGAAAAGACCTTCACACAAATTGGATTTCAGAACTGGAAGAAAGCAAATATCAGGCTGAAGGAACATGGTCAGAGTCATGCACAAAACAGAAACAGTCCTAAAGCTGAAACCTTTGAGAAGGACTGGGTGTGCATCTTAATCAAGCATTGAGGGAAGACCAGTGAAGACACAGAAAGGGGCTGAATGCAGCACATCATTGGCTGATGAGGGCATGGCTGTGCTTGTGATGCAACACCCCTGTCGGTGAGGGCAGGAATTTAGAATTTGGCCAGAGTGCCGGTGATTGCTTGCCGACTCTTCGCGAAGGACACCGTGGAATCTATAATGCTCACAAATGAATGCTGCCAGACAGTAGGACGCCCAGTGTCCATCCAAGGGACAGCACACACATTGCTGCCTCTCCATGCCTCGAAGACACCAGGATGATGGCTTGGCGGTGTGCTGAGATTCAAGCCCAGGCGAGACGGCTTAGAGGTGAGCGTGATGACGACGCTGAAAGCAATTGGTTTCAGAAAATTACACTCAGAGGGAACAACATTCCTGAAATAGGTGACTGGATCATCCAGAAGCAATCTATGAGTGTCACCCGAGATGGTTAAGGAGCTTATGATAAAGACGGGTCTTTCTGTTCTACGATCAGTCCTGGCTGAAGTGAAGGAAGCAGGTTGGTAATCAATTATCGGTGATGACATGACTGATTTTACTGCAAAGAACAGTTAAATATATACACCGGATGGGTTGATGACAGCTCTCAAGTATACGAGGAATCACTGGAATTTGTTGAGGTGCCCGATATTAGCAGTGCAAACCACACAAAGGTTCTGAAACCGAGCTGTTCGGTGGAATCTAGGGCTAGATTGTCCAAATGTCCATCATTGTGCTGGAAAAGAGAAGCCCCTGTCAGCTGAGACCACTTTCCCTGACTTGATGGAATGTGAGATCAAGGTCTATGAGCAAGATTTCGTTGAAGTAATAAGTGTTGCTGAAGAGGATGGATGAAGGAGGTGACAATTGGAATGACAAATATGCAAGTGGCCGAGCCGAGTTAATGGAGGTAGTTCAGTCCATTATTCAGCTTGAAGCTGGCATATCATATCTTCTGTCTGGCAGAACAGGTATCAATAAAAAAAATACAAGGTAAGGATACATCCTTGTAGAATGCATTGAAGGCAGTCTCCTTTTTACCCTCCTTCTACCAACAAGATGAAATGAGGAGTTCCGCAAGCTCTACGATCATGTCATCGGGAAATCAGAGGGCTTAGCAGAGAGCCCGGTACCACTGAGGAGGACAGCTACACCAAAGAAAATTAACAAAAACACACAGCCACACAATTTCTCCTCTGCGGAGGACTACTTCTGCCAGAGGTTCGATGTCGTCCTTGACATTCTGGATCAAGAGCTTGACAAAAGTTTTGATCAAAAAGTCATGTGACTCCTCTCAGATTTCAAAATTTCTCAGGTAGGTTTCTCTTTGTAAAACTCGAGCAGAGCCTGATATTACTGCTATATGACCATGTCTTGGTAGGCCCCAGCAAAAAAATATGGGTTCCTCCCCACTGTCTGTCACCAGCACATGGGAGATGAGGATTGGTGAATGTTCTTGGGGACAGACACTCGTAAAGGCTTCATGGTGGACAATGGTGGCCACTACATGGTGGAGATGAATGTGGCCTAAGGGTTGTGATTGATGGAACCCCTGGGGGGTGAAAACCCTTATGAGGTGCGATTGGTGGAACCCGTCGGGTTTGTCATTGGTGGATGCCCTGCGAGTGGAGACTCTTGTTTCTCATGTGTGATGGAACCCCTGTGGATAGAGACCGGTATGTCCCATGATTAGTGATCCTTTAAAGGTGGGGACTTGCAGTTTTCCTCAGGGTGAGGTTGCATACCTTCCTTGCTGCACTGCCCAGTTCTTGTTTGTGAGTGCATCAATGTGTGTAGGTGTCGAAGGGGTGGGGGGGGGGGTATAGACTATCTACATGCGTCTTGTCCAGTTCCAGTGCTTCAAATTTATATAACTGGCATGGGATTAGCCCCCAATGGAACACAAACCAGTGACAACCTCTGTTTCAGCTTGTGAGAGCAGCTTCAGTTCAACCATCTTTGAAGTCTAGGTTTCAGCTGCCAATGGTATCCTCTTGGGTATTGTAGCTTCCTGTCTAGAGGTTTCCATCTACGTGACATTTGGTTTTCAGGAATGCAATTTGAGCTTAATCCATACAGAGACAAAATTTAAAAATATAATTGTGTTCAGCCACAATTGGTTTATTTTAAATTTAAAACAGTTTTCCTTATGTGTGGCATGGACAAAATGGCAAATGAACAGACTACACTCACTATAGAGCGCACGGTATAATAATTAAGCATTGAGGAGCTAGCTTTGAGTAGGAACCCTGCTTCACCACACCCATCACCTTTCCCAGGTGTCACCTCCTCCACTGACTCGTACACACACACACACACACACACACACACACACACACACACACACACACACACACACACACACACACACACACACACACACACACACACACACACACTGGTGATGTGGGATAAAATGTGAGCAACATTGAAGCAAATTTCACAGAAATTGATCTAAACATCAAAATTAGATTTGCAGACAATAATAAAGTTCTGCGCAAGAAATTAAAAAGCAAGTTTAATGACAGGTTCCAACATTGTATTGGAGAGAAAATTATAAATCATGACATAGTATGGAATCATAATTGAAAAAAAATTCCACTAAAATAACTGGAGTTGAGGAAGAATTGGAAAGTAATAAACGGAATAAATGGGGAGCTGGGAAGAGTAAACAGAAAAGTGGATTTATTTAGTAATCATCTGGAGCTCCATCACAAGAGTGGGCAAGTTAGTCTGCACTGGAAAGGAAAGAGGATCGTCCACATGACAGAGCAATGTGAGTAGGACCTAATGGGCAGAGTGCAGGGGTGAGCATCCTGGGAAGCCATGTAAGATCATCAGCCCGCACGCACAGTGCGACGATTCTCCATGCGTTCAACAAGGGATCTTGTTCAACAACCAACAACCGCCAACTACATTCTCAAACCTTCACCCGCCAACTACATTCTCAAACCTTCACACCCACACACCACATTCTTAAACCTTCACCCGCCAACTACATTCTCAAACCTTCACACCCACACACTACATTCTCAAACCTTCAACCACACACTACATTCTCAAACCTTCACCCGCACACTATATTCTCCAACCTTCACCCACACACCACATTCTCAAACATTCACACCCACACGCTCCACTCTCAAACCTTCACCCGCACACTATATTCTCCAACCTTCACCCACACACCACATTCTCAAACATTCACACCCACACACTACATTCTCAAACCTTCACCCGCACACTATATTCTCCAACCTTCACCCACACACCACATTCTCAAACATTCACACCCGCACACTACATTCTCAAACCTTCACCCGCACACTACATTCTCAAACCTTCACCCACAAACTACATTCTCAAACCTTCACCCGCACAGAACATTCTCAAACCTTCACCCGCACAGAACATTCTCAAACCTTCACCGCACACTACATTCTCAAACCTTCACCGCACACTACATTCTCAAACCTTCACCCGCATCCCACACACTCAAACCTTCACCCACACCCCACACACTCAAACCTTCACCCACACCCCACACACTCAAACCTTCACCCACACACTACATTCTCAAACCTTCACCCGCACCCCACACACTCAAACCTTCCCCTGCTCTCCTCACACCTCACACACTCAAACCTTCACCCGCACCCCACACACTCAAACCTTCACCCGAACCCCACACACTCAAACCTTGCCATGCTCTCCTCACACCCCACACACTCAAACCTTCACCCACACACTACATTCTCAAACCTTCACCCACACCCCAGACACTCAAACCTTCACCCGCACACTACATTCTCAAACTTTCACCTGCATCCCACACACTCAAACCTTCACCCACACCCCACACACTCAAACCTTCACCCGCACACTACATTCTCAAACCTTCACCCGCACCCCACACACTCAAACCTTCACCCACACCCCACACACTCAAACCTTCCCCTGCTCCCCTCACACCCCACACACTCAAACCTTCACCCGCACACTACATTCTCAAACCTTCACCCACACACCACATTCTCAAACATTCACACCCACACACCACATTCTCAAACCTTCACCCGCACACGACATTCTCAAACCTTCACCCACACACCATATTCTCAAACCTTCACACCCGCACACTACATTCTCAAACA
>NC_140966.1:34905368-35060368 GCF_056783735.1 Eptatretus burgeri | reverse complement strand
CTAGAGCCGTAAAATGTAGGTATAGGCGGTTCAACTGTCTCGATATCTGTACTAGTTAAGGAGATATTTAACAAAACAGGTCCACAGTGGTGGCCATTTTGAAATCCAAGATGGCCACCATACGCGGTGCAATTTCCGGTGGCCCCTGGACTAAAAATCTTTGTATTGTATTACTCTAACCATGTGCCAAGTTTCATGCTTTTAAGGGACAGTGCACAATTGATCAGCTAAGCTGCCCCACTATCATGCAAATCAGACAACTACAAATACTTCTAAGCAAAAAGTCAACTTCGGGAGCCTAACTTTGCGGCCATCTTGAAAAATGGCCGCCATCTTGGATTTTCAAATGGCCAATTGGGCAGATTTGATCAGAAAGCCCTGCAGAACAGAAATGCCAAATTTGATACTTGTATCATAATTTGCACGATTTTTCTACTATCTACTACACTAGAGGGAGTGAAATGGCTGACAGTTTCTCTGTTGAAATGTCACTTTGATCTTGTTTCTGCCACACTGCTCTTTGGGTCAAAATTGGAGTAAAATGCACATTTGTTGTAAATTTTTCTTATATTGTCCATTATTAACTGTGCTACGAACTTGTTCATGTGGTACAAGGCTCCAGGATGGGTGACTCATGCACTTGTTCAGTCACACTCCACTCTGCCCTTGCAGTCCCTGTGCTCTTGCTCTAAATGGGAGATTGTTGTGCGTGCTGTTCTGCTGCTCCCTCTCACCATTAGGCTTATTGATTAAGCTCCCATAGTGCTGTCTTCATTGCCCCAGGACTTCTAACTGCTCATAGAGTTCATATTGTATGAGAAAATCAGCCAATTAGAATTGCAACCAAGCACAATTGTGGTGATCAGCTTCGAGTATCCTCCAAACCATCATGTCATCTTTCTCTCCACTCAAGTGGGTGTCTCAATCATCATGGGAAATGCATGGCAGGTGGCACTACCCAACACGAGGTCTGTACCTTTGGTCTGGAGAGGCCAAAGGTGAGGGTACTGTTGGAGAGGAGGACAGTGGGGGTGCCTTTACATCGGCAATTTCAAGATGGTTTATTGATGCTCTCACGTTTATTTACATAGCTGAAACTAAAACACATGCTGCTGCTGTAGGCGTTACAGAACTGATTAATAGTTTTTGCTCAACATCCTTTGGAGAAAACTGGTCCAACTGCTTTTGTAGTAATACGTAAAAATTCCTCCATCAGTGGAGAGTTAACTCTCTCTATACTTCTGTGTTGTAAAATCAATGCAAAAGACAATAGAGGAGACATAGTATGGCATAATGTCTTCAAACTAAAATACGCAATTTGGTGTCCATTTATCTGTCTGTCTGACCGCGATACATTTGATTGTTCCTTATCCAATCTCAACCAAACTTGATAGGAGGATTAAATATCATACGAAGGAGGTTGTAGTGACTTAGTTTGCCTCTTTCCCAAGGGGGTTTTCCACCTTGGGCAAAATCCGTGTTAAGGTGTAGAGACAGCTTATCATGGCATTTTTCCAACACTGCTTTTCATAACAAAAGTAACAAGAGTGAGAATTGTTTTGCAATACATGTCCCCAAGTGATGTGATATTTTCTATGTCCAAAGACGCTGTGAAAAATTGACGAAACGCCCTGAAACTCAAACTTGTTTTGTACCTTATCATAATAAAGGCATGTACTAAGTTTTAGTTGAATATGTTAACAGGTATGGGGAAAAAGTCTGAAAAACCACAGGTAAGAACAGGCAGACAATGAGCAAGCAAACAGCAGAAACAGGGACAGACGGACAGACGGAGAGCAAACCTATAGTCCCCTCCGGTGAAACCAGTAGGGGACTAATGACAACACTCATGATAATAGCATAATATTAATGTTATTACAAAACAATATCACCATGAACAATATCCCCCCCCCCTCCCAAAGGGTGTTTTCTTCCTTGTACAAACACCGTGTTAACGTGTATAAATCGCTTATCGTGGTGTTTAGTGGGACACCCCTACCGGGGGTAAAAATTAAAAAATAAATTAAATATATATTATAAACCACAAACAGGTATGATTACCTTTACAAACAGTCGCTACTGCTGTTGAAAGCTGAGCTAAACAGGAAGAAACCTGGTATTCTTGAGACATTTTATGCTTATCATATCTCCGACAGACTAACGGACCCGAGCCGAGATCTACTGTAATCTCTTCACCCCAGAGAGGATAATAAGGTGTAGGGAGTGGATGCACTCGTAAAACAAATACAGGAAATGAATTATATAAAGTAAAATCTAAAATAAATACAGTCTGGAATATCAAATCATTCACAATATCTAACCTCCCTCCACCCCTCGTTTTTAAAGGCATTTCACTTACCCGCAAAGACTGCCGAAGTTTCGTGCCAGATCTTGATGGGCAGCAAAGAATCCCTTTTGAGAAATATATTTAGAGAATTTCTCGAATGGTGAACAAATGCAATATGCAAACAAACAACGTATTTGAGTTTTGAAGGACAATGTACAGTACACTCTGAATCTACAATATACAAGGTACAGTCAAATGAACAATGTTATCATGCAATGCTAACTTGATGTTTAAGCAAAATTAAAATGCACAGTCGACTTGACTTTAATATGAAAATGGGGATGCAGGCCTGAAGTTTCAGCTCTGTGTGGTTTTTATCAGGAGACTGGGCTGACAGGACAGCTCAGAGGTAGCACACTCAGCTTTGAGCCAGGGTTCAGTTTCTGCACCAACTATAAACTGTTGTTGCGGTATTCTCCAGGCACTGTTGCATCAATGAGTATACCAACTGTGAGATAAGATGTTCAACTGTTATCAGGAAGTCGGTGGACTTCCTATATGTCGTGATGTCATGGTCACTCCATCGGTTTAATACAACATAAATCCTCAAAAAAAAAATCTACCAATAAATAAACTGATAAACCTATAAAGTACCTACCAGTCATCTGCGGATGATTTCATATCCAACAACATTCATGAAACTCTTGGACAGCACTGACAGACCCAAAACAGTGCATTTGTAATTCTTCTTCTTTTCAGTCTTACTCAAAATTTGTTGAAGCTCAATAATTCGTTTAAATACAAATATACTGTATTTTGCAGTGGGAATGTAATTGAGAACTCAAAATTTTCACAACTTGAAAGGATTCCACAAAGTAGCCAGAACTGCACACCTATGCAAAGGGTGATGCATGGCTAAGAGGAGTGGGTGGGACCACGCTTGTCAATTGGCCTGATGGTGCGAGCTCATGGTGACACAATTAGCTGAGAGCCCATCACACCTACATGGGTATGGTTAATGGTGGAATATTATTTTCCCCCCCATTATATAATAGCACGACTATTTATGAAATGCAAATGGCTTTCACATACAATCGACAAAATACAGTGCTTATAGAAAGTGTACACCCCGTTTCAAAATTTTCACCTTTTGTTGCCTTATAACCTGGAATTAAATTGCATTCAATCAGACTTTTTCCACCTTTATTGACACATCGCAAAGTACAACTTCCAAATGAAAAATAAATTCTACAAATTTCAGAAAAATAATAAAAAAAATACAAAACAATATCTTGGTTGGATCAGTGTCCACCCCCCTTATAATAACAATTGTAATAAAAAAATTAGCTCAGGTGTAACCGATCGCCTTCAAAATCACACACCAGGATAATTAGCCTCAACCTGTGTTAAATTGCAGTGATTCTGATTATTTCAGAATATAATCTGCTGTTCCTGTAAGTTTCCTCTGCTGGGTAGTGCATTTCACAGCAAAGACTCAACCATGATAACCAAGGAGCTTTCAAAAGACCTCCAGCATAAAGTAGTAGAAAAGCACAGTTCAGGGGATAGGTCAGGAGGAGACTGATTAGAGGTCACCAAGAGGCCAATGGGAACTTTTAAAGAGCTGCATGCCTTTATGGTAAACACTAGTCAATGTGTGCATATGACAACAATATCCCAAGCACCCCACAAGTCTGGCCTACACAGTAGGGTGGCAAGAAGGAAGCTATTAATGAAAAAAGCCAAACTTGAGTCCTAGTTGAGGTGTTCCAAAAACCACTCTGGAGATTCTGAAGCTATGTAACAAAAAGTTTTGTGGCCTGATGAAACCAAGATGGAACTTTTTGGCTAAAATGCAAAATATTACGTTTGGCGCAAACCGAACACAGCACATCATCCAAAGAACACCATCCCTAGTGTGAAGCATGATGGTGGCGGCAGCATCATGTTATGGGGATGTTTGTCACCTACAGGGACTGGGGCACTTGTCAAGATACAAAAGAAAAATACAGAAAAATCCGAGAGGAAAACCTGCTGCCCTCTGCAATAAAGGTGAAATTGGGATGGAAGTTCACCTTTCAGCATGGCAACGACCCAAAGCACACAGCCAAAGCTCCACTGGAGTGTCTAAGGAACAAAAAGATAAATGTCCTTGAGTTGCACAGTCGAGCCCCAAACTAAATCCAATCGAAAATCTGAAGCATGACTTGAAGATTGCTGTCCATCAATGCTCCCCACGCAACTTGACTGAGCTTGAATCATTTTGTACAGAAGAATGGGCAAATATTGTCCAATCAAGGTGTGTAAAGTTGGTAGAGACCAATCCCAACAGACTCACAGCTGTAATTGCTTCCAAAAAGTATTAACTCAGGAGATGGACACTTATCCAACCAAGTTATTCTCATTTTGTATTTTCAATTAATTTTTTCAAATTTGTCGAATTTGTTTTTCACTTGGAAGTTGTGGGTTACGACGTGTAAATGAAGGTGGAAAAACTCAGATTTAATGGAATTTAATTCCAGGTTATAAGGCAACAAAAGGTGAAAAGTTTGAAAGGGGGATGTTGATTTTATATAGGCACAGTATTTCATCGTGAAATCAAAATAAAGTTCTCCAGCATGTAAATACATTTTTTTATGTACAGAAGCAAGTAATAAAAAAAAATATCCCTACATCTTTCTTTGAATAATGGTTGTTTCCTGTCCGTCCTCGGACACATTTGCAATAATAGTGCATGTTGATTGTTTCCATGCAGGAATTTGACCACTCAGTAAAGTATGAAATAGTTAAAACACACACAAACACACACACACACACACACACACACACACACACACACACACACACACACACACACACACACACACACACACACACACACGGTTTTTAGCTCCTTGGAACATGCGTCGTTCGTCCTTCTGTCTGTCTGTCCAGAAACACTTGAAACTTCTTCTCTGAAACTACACATACGATTTCGATGAAACTTGACTACAACCTTCATCACCCGTGATGTCCCAAAGATTGTTCAGACCATTACAAAAAAATCGGGCTCTGAGGGGGTTTCTGTGGGGATTGCCCCCGAAAATATACATTTGCTTTCTTCTCAGAAACGACACACACAATCCCAATGAAATTTGACCACCACCTGCATCACTCATGATGTAGTAATATAAAGTTTGTTCACGACATTGAAAAAAAATCGGGGTCTCAGGGGCTTTACGGGAGGGGGGGGTGTCCCCCAATATATATATATATATATATATATATATATATATATATATATATATATATATTTTATTTTTTTTCTTATCCAAAACTACACACACAATTTCGATGAAACTTGACTACAACATTCATCACCCGTGATGTAACAAAGTTTGTTCATACTATTAAAAAAAAAAAATCTAGGTCGAATGGGATTTATGGGTGGGGAGGATTGCCCCCCAAAATAAGTATTTGCTCCAACATTGGTTCGTTGGTACATTTTGCTGATTCCGTCCCACGTTGACTTCCTCCTCAGTATCAATGCTCTGCCAGGTGAGCGCCCAGGGGTATTGCCCCTATCTTTGTCTATTACGTCCTGATCCATTTAATGTACTAACTCATCAAATGAGCCTCGACGATATATTAAATTTTTCTTTTTCATTGGCCGGCTGGCTTGGCCTGACATTCAAGTGAAGCTTTGTTCGCCACAAATTTGGAATTTGGCCAGAGTGCCGGCGATAACTCTTACTATCTATGAAAAGATACCATAGGATATCTTTAATGTCCATAAATAAATGCAAGCAGACAGGTTACCTTCCTTCATGTCAATCTGATCGAGGCACACCTGATGATACAACGCCCTTCCTGTGAAGCATGGACTGACAGTTTTCTGGTCGGGCCAAGAAATTAACCCAGACCAGACATCTTAAAGATAAGTGTGCTGCCTCTGCACCATCCTGTCAGCTTCTGTGACCGTTGTGTCTTCGAAAACATGTTTCGTGGGATATTTACACCCTCGAGTCCCACCCTCACCCCGTACACCCCATCAATGTGTGCTCTTTCTTTTCCCTCTTTTTATACTTATTTCCTCTCAACTTCCTTCCCCTTCTTTCCCAACTCCTCACACCCTCCTTTGTCCCTCCCTCCATGTGCATTTTAAAATTATCAACTTCGTGACCCCCATCCTTTTGCACCCATGATTAATATATTGTCCATTATTGTAATAAAATGAGACCTGTCGTGACTCACTAAATTTCCCAATAATTCATGAATTTTTCAAACATGTGAACAAATAAAGCAAAAACGTGAACTCTGGTAGCCAATCAGTTTCATCTTGCCGGAGAGCCAATCAACGCACGGGATGTCAAATAGTCCGAGGGCTCTTTGGCCCAAAAAGTTATTTGGCGACGACACGTTTGAAGCTTGCGCACCTTTACAGCCAAGCCTTTCTCATCCATATTCATGAGTCACTCAACACGTCATTATTTTTCAGTGACTTATGGTTCGAGTTTATCAAGAATATTGAGCGAAGTGGATTTCGTTTGTGTGGTTAAATCACGACTGCAACAAACGAGTTTTCCTATTCTGCTTGCCATTTTTCGGCGCCATTTCTGAAGCCGCAACAGCTCAGTGCCATTAAATCTTTCCTTCTTTACAAACAGCTGGAGAGATGCAGAAGAAGTAAGCATCAGCTGGAATTCATCCGCAACACGTCATTGCATTGTTCATGTAAGATGTCTCTTGTTCTGGTTTCAGCATCATCATCTGAACCAGCATTCGAAAGGGAATAATCACTACAGGCCTTAAATTTGGGAAACCCTCATACCCACCCAGAGCAGTGGTAGCAATTTCAATTGGGCGATCAAAAGTGCAGTCTAATATATACCGCATTGCTCGTTCATGAAGAGTCGGCAAGCCAATGCCAGGCATCATGGTCCAATTCCAAGTTCCTGCCCTAACTACTGCTCGTAGAGGGATGGAAAGCCACCCAGCATGACTCCAGGCCGAGAAACTGCTTCGGCAGAACCGACGTTCTGTAACAGAATATGGTATATCGGATTCTGAAAGAAGCAGTTTCATCGCACTTTGCAATTTGATGGACAATGCAATTTTGCAATTAGATGAACAATAATCCCCTTAACTATCGATTAATCAGCTTACATCCAATCATCAGCAAGGTCATGGAGTCCATCATCAGAGTTGATATGAAATTCTTCCTTTTATCCAACAACCTCATCTCAGGTCACCAATTTGTTTTCAAACCAGGTCACTGTGCCATGGACATGCTGCTTCTACTCACCCAACAATGGATGGAAGCTCTCATTGTCAGACATGAGATCAGGGCCGTCTCTCTGGACACATCTCATGCTTTTGATAGAGCCTGGCATCCTGCCTTACTCTCCTACAGCATCCAAGGCCAACTCCACACATGGCTGACTGACTTATTCGACTACTCTCATAGCCAACATGTGGCACTCAACAGAATTCTTTCATCTCCTCTCCCTGCCCAGACTTGAGTGCCCCAAGGCAGTGTTCTGGGCCCAGTCCTATTCCTGATCTTCATTAATGATCTTTCTGAATCCCTGGAAAATCCCCTTTATCTATTTGTCGATGACTCCCCCCTCTGCCTTGACACCCCTCATCCCCCAGATAGGTGGGCTGTAGCCTCTTCCCTCTATTCAGACATTAAAAAAAATAATCACAAGCTCATCAAACACTTGGAATATGTCTTTCAATCCTGACAAATCTCACACTCTCACTATCTCTCTCCGAAAGGACCATTGGGTAAACCTCCCCATATACTTTCTTAACATCCTCTTGAGGAAGTTCAGTCATTCAAACTCCTCAGTCTCATGATCAGTCATGATCTTTCTTTGACAAACTACATTTGAAAGTTGGTCTCCAGAGCTATCCACTGACTGGGCATCCTCCGTCATACAAAGTCCTTCCTTGGCACACCTGAACTCCGATCAATCTACAAAGCTTTCATCCACAGCTTGATGGAGTACTGCTCCTCCCTCTGGGCTGGCTCTCCTGCCTCACATCATGCTCAGCTTCATGCCGTGGGAACAGAAAACATCAATATTATTGTAATCTCCCATGCTGAAGCTGGGACTATGAGCTTATCACTTCACCATCGCAGACAGGTCCTTGGTCTCTCCGTCTTCTCCAGCCTGCTTTCTGGTCTTGCACCCTCTGCTCTTTCCGTGATTTGTTCCCCCCCAGGTTTCTACAGGGCACACACGGTCCACCATGAACATCCTTCTGGTGAAACTACTTAATCCAGGATCACTGCTCACCTCCACTCATTCATTCCTCTTTTTTTCCTGCCAGAGGAACCAAATTCCACATTCTCTTCAATCTCATTCCTCCCTCCAGGTCTTCAATACAGATGTTCACCACCATCTCAGATTGTCCCCAATCCAAACCCATGAACTTTTCTGCCCTCGTTAATCCACCCCAACCCCAACCCCAATCCCCCTCCCTCCAAATTTCTAGTTTTCCCTCCTGAGAGTTTCCTTCTGTATCTATTTTGTCCACCCCATGCATCCTCTCTTGCCCCCCATTCCTCCTCACACCCATTCCTCCTCATATTACCTTTGAGCACCATGCTTACATTTTCACGAGAAACGTTATCTTTTGCAATACTATGTTTTTATTTTTGTCTTATCAATCTTCGAAACGTTTATTCATGGTAAACTTGTTTAGTCTCATCTCACTCTCCACGTTTAAGGTTGAATGACGCATCACAGTAAGGATTTCACCTTTTGACCAACTATTATATGAAAGTTTGCTGAGACTGAGATGGATTTATGGATGCTGAGATGGATGGATGAAAGATGGATGAAAGATATGGATGAGATGGATGAAAGATGGATGCTGAGACTGAGATTATATGAAACTGAGACGGATTTATGATATAATATGGAATGATATATTTTCTTCATTTGTAGATCTAGAATGTAGATCCAGGGAACTTATGGGATGGCGTATCGTTTGTTCGTCAGTTCGTCCGTTCGTTCGTCCGTTCGTCCGTCCGTCCGTCCATCCGTCCACAAATATTTCAACTTCTTCTCCAAAACTACACATACGATTTTGATGAAACTTGACCACAGCCTTCATCACCCGTGATGTACCCAAGTTTACTCACGACATTAAAAAATTTGAGGTCTAAGGCAGTCTACAGGGGAGTTGCCCCCCAAAATAGGTATTTGCTTTCTTCTCTGGAACCACACACACAATTTTGATGAAACTTGACCACAACCTTTATCACCTGTGATGTACCAAAGTTTGTTCATGACATAAAAATAAAAAAAAACCATAGGTATTTACTTTCTTCTACATTACATATTTTGTGGGTCATCAATGCCTTACAGTGGTTCCCTGGTTATCTTATCCAGGTGCTGCAGGGTAAGCGCCCAAGGGTATTGCCCCTATGTTTTCTTTTGTAATTAATATTCTCCGAATCAAAAATTTCATATTCACACAAAAAATTCTCGGTATTTAAAAACCCATTACAATCACAATAATGAAAGCGTCACAAAAGTTTTCAAAGAAAATCTAAAATTAAGGAAGGGAAGCTGTACATCATCTCAGATATACATGAACAAACGACTATGGCTACTCATACTTCTTTAATGTCCCCAATTATTTGGGTCTTCTTGTGGGGTCAGACTAGAAAAGCTTTTGGACACAGTCTTTCATGACATGGCTGACCCAGGCATGACATTTGACTGAAAATGGCAGGGATTTGGAAAGAGTTCCAGGTACAGGAAATAACTCGTCCACTCTTCCCCAAAAAAACGCAGTAGGATTTTAAACATATACTAGCAGTTTATCCATCATCCAAGGAATGGCATATTCTGTGGACGCAACTCCCCGCCTGTGAAAGAGCAATCCGCCAGTTTTATTGTCCTGTCAGGAATGTAACCCAGAGAGGACTGCTCTAATTTGTTCTGATTAGACTGCTCAAAAAAAAAAAAGGTAAGTGCGCTACCCCTGCACCATCCTGTTCGAAAATGTTCTTGATGAACTAAAGAAGGATATTTTCAAATTACATTCCACAAGTCTCCAATAACATCTGCTTGGTATCACCTGTTTAAACCACAACATGTTACCAATAAAAGGTAGTGGAGTGGGATGCTTTATTCCGATTTTCTTCAGCTGGTAGAATGGAGAAATGGAGTACCTGAAAACAGTAATTGCATCATATTTAGATTGTATTACATCAGGGAGATCCATAGCTGAGAATCAGGTTCCATTTGATGTGTATTACTTACATGCTGAGTAAAACCAAAGCGAGAGTAAACAATATAACAGACAAGTTGATCCAGTTGGAAGTGACCTCCATCAATGCGGTGATATCCATCATGACTACGGTCAAGATTGCAATGAACAGCAATAAAAATCTGCGGAAAACAAGTGCAGTAGTATTTCTAACGTGACACTGTGAGTGATTGTTCAAGCACACTGGTAAAGTAAGATGAATGCAAATGAAATCAGATTCATCAGTCATTGAGTTCCAGCAATTCTGTATCACCTGGACTTTAAGCACATTCACCAGATATATGCCGTTTTCAATTATCCCGAATAAACACTAGCTATTCACCGATATACCTTGTGTTGGCTTCATGGTTGGGGTGGTGGGCTTGGGATCCGAAGATCCTGAGTTCAAATCCCCCTCGGCTGTTTAATTAATACCAGGTGGGGTTGACTCTGCCTGTCATCCTTCCGAGGTCGGCAAAATGAGTGCCAGCTTGCTGGTATACTGCGTTGGAGTGGTGACCCGTCCAGGATTATACCCACTAGCCAAAGACACTGCTTAGGCAGCACCAACACTCTGCACAGAGTATGGTCCCAATGGATGGATGGATGGATGAATTCACCTATTATGGTAAGTTTATATCTACATCATTCACTAACAAAGGATTGTCTAAATGTCGAAGGTGCAAAATTCATCAGACATCCACGTTCAGCTGAGTCTGAGTTCAAACGAGCTGTGTTGGCAGATGTTCAACAAACAAAAGTTCTTATTTGGCCTAATAAACGTTGCCAAAACTTTATGTGATATGTACACATTTTTTTCTCTTGACCATGAAGGAATGGGGTGTACAGATCAGATGCGAGTCCTTTCCTTTGTAGTTTACAGGTCATGTCAAACATATTTTTCAGAAGTGCATATGGGAATGCATTATGCTTTTGGCTTTGAAACTTTTTGAAAAGTAGAAAACCAATTGCCCCTCCCAGCCCCCCCACCCACCCCCCCCGTCACCCCCTCAGTATATTGTTCAGTGTTTCCTTATGCCATCATTATTATTACCATGTCAATATTGTTCTCTCATTTTTAATGTCTACAGCATATTGAGTCATTGCTAATATTCTGTTTAATAACCTTAATCTGTTTAACCGTGATTTGGTTAACCATAATGAACCCCATGGAAATTAACTAGATTGATTAGCATCTTGAGGTTTGACCAACCAAAATTCAAGGACATTGTGGTTGGACCATCTACTCTGAGTTTCAGAGGTCAGCAGTTTGATTCCGATCCTGGCCGTGTCGTACTAAATAATTTTAAAATGGTACGTGCTGTTTCCTTGTTTGACACTCGTCATTTTGAGGATGGAGCATGGACAGACCACGTGGGTTGGCTTTCAATCCGTGGGCAAGCCCTTGATAAAGGTATCAATTAACTGGTGTGTTTCCAGCCCCCTGGGGTGGGGATGGAGGGGGGTGGTACTCCACTCCAAACTTATGAAGGCTATTGAGTGAGAAAAATATCTGTAGATCAATTCCCTTCTCAAGGAGGTGCGATCACATTGGCAAAAATATTTCTCAAGATTATGCACACTGAGAGGTATTGGGATGGCAGTGGAGCATGAGCAAAAACGTGACCTCTCCCTCCAATCTCGGTGTCCCCACTCATCTGCTAAATGAGCGCGGACGAGGAACACCCACTGTGCAAAATTTTCCTGCTCCTTTTCTCCAAGGCTCATGGAGGATTTCCCTCTTCTCCATCTTGCCTGACTCCCCTTTCCCTATCTGTAAAGCTTTCTGGGTCAAAAAAAACGTGCCCAAACAGCTGCGTTTCTGTTTTAACAGCAAGGTTCTATATAAAACTTGGCGGGAAAATTTGAAACACAAGCAATATGACAAAAGCCTGCTTGCATGTATGCTCTGACATGCAGTGACCTTTGCTCCCCACCAGGCGGTCCACCCCAGTGCCCCGCGAGGCAGTGCTGAGCCGACCCCCCCCGCCCCGCCCATCCCATTCCCACAAAGGAATGGGGCTGGGAACTCCTTCCCTCTCCATCAAAACACCGTCAACTAGTTAAGGCCTGGCCCAGATCATCGCATGGGTTTCGAGGCTGCGGAGGCATTCAAGGATCTGGAGGATTGGCACTTGGGGATCAATTCCCCTGAACGATTTTCACTGGGTCCGAAGATGCTGAAGCTGCCTCGAGACTCGCCCAGCGACAATTCCTGGTGCAATGCACCAGTGCTTCAAAGGAGCTGCACCCATCATTACGATGTAGTCTGCGGCCCAGCAGGTCGTCATTCGATCTCTGAAATCATCTGGCACCCCAGGGAAGCAAGGAACTGAACCGCCGAAGGGTTGTACGGGATGGACGCATGATGAAACAGGAGTGGGGGAAATCATCGGCGGAGTCTAACTCCACCATGGCCCTCCATCCCCCACGAGCCGCCGCTAGCTCGGGCCGACACAAGCAAGCCAAATCGGCATTCCATCAGGAGCCGTCGGCAAGGGAAGCCCAGGCTCACCTGGTTTGGTGGCCAGCACCTTGTGCAGCCTTCAATGAGGCCAGGCCACCATGAGGCATGATCCCAAAGCTACCCAAATGGCAAGGAGCATATGGGAGTAAACGATGGTATCTGGCCTAAGGCCGAGGTCACATTTGCCACGGCGGCCGTGGGGTCTCCAAAATCTGCGGCCACTAGCAATTATACGGCGGCCGCAGTATTTCCACGGTCACACAATGTAGCAGTCACATATGTTTTTATTTTTCGGGTAGCCGCACGGCGTATTTGTAAATTGTGGAGACCGAAAACGTGGGGGTGCCGTATGGTCTTTGATTTGATGTCGCATGGTGACCTTAGGGCGTCGCTGCGGCGGCCATAGAATTTTAAAGGCAGACGCAAGGTGCCCACAGGGGGACCGCAGGGGGGTCCTAAGGCGAACGTGCGGCCAGACGGACGGTAACGAGTGGGTATATATATATATATATACAGTTCTTTTTTTTACTGAAATAAAAATATAACAGTATATATAACTGAATATACTATAACTATAATATACCGTGGTGCCCCCAGAATCCGAACGCCCCATTGTTTGAACAAATTGGAATCCAAACAATTTTTTCGAGAAAATTTTGCCCTAAAAACCTAATACATTTTAAAAAACCGAACACAACGTGGCGTTCATATTTGTTCACGTGTCTCCCCCACCTGTTCGAGCCGCATCTTCGCGCTTTATTCATTCAGTTCGTCAGTGGAAGTCCTCGTGAAAGCATCTCTCGTGTGTTGATCGATACTTTAGGCCTCAGTCACATTTGCTCTACGGCGAGGATACGGCGGCCGTACGCCCTCTGAATTGACAAATGTGCGGCGGCCGCAGAGAAACTGAGGTGGCCTCAGGGTGGCCCTACGCCGTTTGGCTATATTTTACAGGTCGTAAGGTCGCCGTGGAATTATAACGCCGAGTTATAACTTTTTTCATTTCTACGTTCACCGTAGAAATTTGACATGCCGAAACAAAAGAACTGGTAAAAAAAATTAACCCATTCGTTACCGTCCGTCTGGCCGCACGTTCAGCTAAGGTCCCCCTGCGGTCCCCCTGTGGTCCCCCTGCGGGCACCTTGCGTCTGCCTTCAAAATTCTATGGCCGCCGCAGGAACGCCCTTAGGTCACCGTGCGACATCAAATCAAAGACCGTACGGCACACCCATGTTTTCGGTCTCCACAATTTATAAATACGCCGTGCAGCTACCCGAAAAATAACAAGGACAAATGTGTCCAAGAGCAGCATCCAAAACCTAAAGGTTTTGTCGGCTAAAAAAAAAAAAAAACAACAACAACTTCCGATATTTCATCACGTGCCTTCATTAAGCCAATAGCGAAACCCGTCATAATGTATTTACGTATTTACGATATATCGTGTATTTATGAAATATATAATGTATTTACGAAATTACAATACGATAAATGGAATAATCTTCAAATAGTAACGTCAACTTTTCGAAACTTTAAAGCAAATGTCCGAATATATTTAAAAGTTCTTGATAGACGCTCTCAAAATGCACTGTCTATGTGAGGATGTGTACATGTGCTCAGTATTTAAGGCGATCCGGATCTTGTATATACAAGATCCGAGTCCGAGAGATTAAGGTTTTAGAAGAAGAAGAAGAAGAAGAAGAAGAAGAAGAAGAAGAAGAAGAAGAAGAAGAAGAAGAAGAAGAAGAAGAAGAAGAAGAAGAAGAAGAAGAAGAAGAAGAAGAAGAAGAAGAAGAAGAAGAAGAAGAACAACGCCGAGCTCTCTATGAGCACGAACGCTGCTAAAAACATATGTGACTGCTACATTGTGTGACCATGGAAATACTGCAGCTGCTTGAAAATTGTTAGTGCCCGTACATTTTGTGGACCCTCCGGCCGCCTCGCCAAATGTGACTTAGGCCTTACCTCGTGTTTTCACCTTCATTTGTGATGTTTGTTTTTTTAATCATCTTGTGTTTTAATTGATAACAAAAAAGCAATCCGATCACGTGGTGTGACGGACTGTCAGTTAAGGATTGAATTCCACAGCAAAACCAGTTGTAATTTGGAATATCCATGATTACGTCAGCCCGATCGATGCGTTTGATGAAAGTGATTGTGGTTCTGCGGGCATCATGTTTGTTGAGCTGCCCCAGGGGCAGCGTTCTCGCAGAGTGCGCGAGCGATCGGAACCCAGACCGGACCACGAGCCTGTGTGGACCTTTGGATTGGTGATTGTACCAGTTTACATACAATACACCGCCACCGAAGGTCATTTACTCATCTTATTTTATCTTAAACATGGGTAATTTCAGTTTAAAGTGTCTTGAAAGTGGGTTTTCTTTGGGTCCACGAATGGATTAATTCACTCCATTATTTCTTATTGGGAAAATATTTTTGGAATCCGAACTTTTTGCAATCCGAACAGCCTCCTGGAACGAATTAAATTGGGATTCTGGGGGCACCACGGTATAGGCAAACACCTATACTCCGGTCTCTAGCGGTAGCGCAAGGTGTACGCACGGTTGACGCAGACTGCCACGGAGGCCTACGTAGGTGCACGGCGGGCGTAGGGGAACCGTGTGTCGACCCTGCGTTGCCCGCAGGTAGTCACACAGACCGCAAGGCCACCGTACGGCGACCGTGGAAATAGTGCGGCCGCAGTAATTTTTTTGTGGTTGGGAAAATTCATTTTTCATTGAGAAGAGCTTACGGCAGCCGCACAAATAACGCAAGCCCACCATACGCCCTACGTACGGTCGACGTGGAACACATCTACGTCATAGCTTGGCTCGTCGAATTGCTACGGCGAACGTAGAAATGAAAAAAAGTTATAACTCCGCGCTATAATTCCACGGCGACCCTACGGCCTGTAAAATATAGCCAAACGGCGTAGGGCCTCACTGAGGCCACCTCAGTTTCTCTGCGGCCGCCGCACGTTTCTGTCAGTTCAGAGGCGTACGGCCGCCGTATCCTCGCCGTAGAGCAAATGTGACCTAGGCCTAAGAGACCAGACAGGGTGAACCACCCAGAGCACTTCCACGATCCGCACTATCGGGGTGCTGGGTTGCGAAGTCCCAGGCTGCGTGCCAGATCACAACCCACTCAGGTGAGTTTTTACTCTGCTCAACTTAGTGGAGCCTCGTGCTGACCAATTCCTGAAGGGGAAAAGCTCAGGCCCATCAGCTGAAGGACATAATACTCCGGTGCACCTCCACACATTGTGAGACCGTCAAGGGCAGCTCTTGCTCTCGCAGTTCCGACCAGTCCAGTTTCATGACAAATCTGGACTGTCATACTCTGCAGGGAACGACTGGATTGCTGGCCATTGGCTTCCGGCACTGAGAGAAAACCTCTTCGAGGAAAATTCCATGATGCGCTGATCAGAAGTGCTTGCCCGCACAGAGGCGGTCACCCTTCCCAGTGTAGGCTCACTCCACCAATGGAGACCAGACTATGACCAGGTCGTTCCCGCTGACTTGGAATGGCTGGGGGGTGGGGGGGCTCATGAACCATGGTTATCTAGGTGCCTTCCAGCTCATCTTGCAGATGTTATTGCGGACTGTGCCCACCAGAGGTGAATGATGTTGAGAATAAGCCAGAGAGTGTGAGGTCTATGAGAACCCCCCGCTGACTGACCACCTCTTCACCATCGGCCACTTCACCATCTCATTGCTCATCCCGAACCGGATTCATACCCCCTACACCATGGGCAAGCTGTTTTATATCTAATCCTACACCATCAGTCCCTCACGGCTCACGTCCCAGGTGTGAGTTCGGACAACCGTCTTAATGACAAATACGTATGTCGTATGTATGTATGTATGTACAGTGGCTTGCAGAAGTATTCACACCACCCCAAAGTTTTCACATTTTGATGCCACCTGACCTTATTGAATGTTACCTTCAAATCAAACTTTATAAACAGTCTTCACAAACTACTCCAAAGGTGATAAAGCTAAAAATGCAGATAAAATGTGAATAAGTTATATTAACAGAGAAAATCAGATGATTCTCAGTTGCATAAGTATTCAAACCCATTGCCAAAAGAACCCTAAATCACTTCCAGAGTAAATTATTTGTTTGAAAGGTTACACAATACGTATAATAGGTTTCACCTGTTTGTAATTAGTGGTTTAACCTGAAAATTAAGTTCCCCCACTTATCTGAGTTTTAAAGTACATCCCACTTGGTAAACCAAAAAGGCAAACATGAAGACGAAGGAGTTTTCCAAAGAAGTCAGACAGAAAGTGGTGGAGAAGCACCAGTCAGGAGAGGGTTATAACAAGATTTTATAGTCACTCATTATCCCTTTGAGTACAGTGAAATCAATCATTAAGAAGAGGAAGACGTATCACACCACCTATACTCTACCCAGATTAGGTCGCCCATCCAAACTCAGCAGCCGTGCAAGCAGGAAACTGGTTCAGGATTGTTGCGAGCAAACACTGAAATATCTACAGCTTTCTTCCTCACATGTAACTCTCTATGTTTAATTTATTTGTCTGCAAAATCCAGGCTCAAAATGGTTAAATTTACCAAAGGTTGAGAGGGTGGGTTTCATCTTTTTTCAACATGGTCTCATGCTCATGGAGGAGCTGTAAGACAAACACAAACACAAACACACATCCTACATGAAAGCACTCTGGGTACTTGCGACACCATCTTTATGATATCACTCTTCTCTTCACACTCAGCAGGAAAATTGAGGAGGATTTTCCTCCTCAACATCGATGCCAATCTATGAGGTTTATCCATACTCTATCCTTTAAACACTGAGCACCAAGTCAGGAAGTGGTTAGTCCCTTTTTTCTCAACTTTAGTTTGTTTCGGCCGGGGATGGAATTGAATGGCCAACTGGCCAACTTCCCATACTCGGAGCAGATGCTCTCACCATTATACCACTGAGTGCAGTTATCAACACCACCCTTGGTTGCCATCTCTCAATCCAAAGCATTATCCATTTACTACATCCCCTACACATAGGAGAATATTCAGGCCATCTAATAATACAGCATGGCACCTGAACAGGAAAACAATTAATCAAATAGACAAAGAAAATGGCAAAAAAAAAAAATGCTAGTGAGTTTGCCAGTTGTTGAGTGCGTTATTGTGGTTTCCCTTTTTTCTCTACATGCTATTTATCATTTCATTTTAAAAACGTAAATAAGAATTGTCCAATTCATATCCATTCAAATAAACCTCAAACAAATGCACTATAATGAATGCGTAATTGTCTTCATTTGTATGCGATCATAACATGTGTATTAAAGTCCCACATGACTCGTCTCGCACACTTACTGACAGTGGCCTGCTTAAGTATTCACCCCCAACCAATTATGCAACATTAATTGGGACACTCAAGAACATTTATTTACTTCTTATTCAGCCACTCCAGTGTGGCTTTGGCTTTGTGCTTTGGATCATTGTCCTTCTGAAATGTGAATCTCCTACCAAGTTTCAGATTCATGGCTGACTCAAACAGGTTTTCATCAAGGATTCTCCTGCACTTTGCACCGTCCATTGTCCCTTCTAGCCTGACAAGCTTGCCAGTCCCTGCTGATGAAAAGCAGCCCCATAACAGTATGCTGCCACCACCATGCTTCACACAAGGCATCATTAAGATGCTTTTTCCACAAACTCCATCTGAACTTTTAGATGGGTTTCTTTCATTCATGGCATCTTTCTTGCCACCTGTCCAGAGAGGCCAGCTTTGTGAAGGGAACAGGATGTTGTTTATTGATGAACAATGACACCCAACTCAGACATAGAGCCTTGCAGATCTCTCAAAGTCATTGTTGGATTTACAGTGACATCCTGAACCAGTGTTCTGCTTGCTCGACTGCCGAGTTTTAATGGGCGACCTGATCTGGGTAGAGTCTGGGTGGTATGATACGTCTTCCACTTCTTCATGATGGATTTCACTGACTCAAAGCGATAATAAGTGACTTTGAAATCTTCTTATAACCCTCTCCTGAACGGTGTTTCTCCTCCACTTTATGTCTGACTTCTTTGGAAAGCTCCTTAGTCTTCATGTTTGCCTTGTTGGTTGACCAAGTGAGTTGCACCTTCAAGGTCCTAAGATAAGTGGTGGAGTTTAAGTTTCAAGTTAAACCACTGATTGCATAAAGGTGAAATCTATTATACTTATTTTTTAACCTTTAAAACAAATAATTTGCTCTGGAAGTGATTTTGGGATAATTAGACAAAGGGGTTGAATACTTATGCACCTAAGAACCTGATTTTCTTTGTTAATCTATCTTATTCACATTTTATCTGCAGTTTAAAAATCTTTTTCACTTTGGAGTAGTTTGTGAACACTCTATATATTAAGTTTGATTTGAAAGCATCATGAAATAAGCTCAGGTGGCATCAAAATGTGAGAACTTTGGATGGGGGTCAATCCTTTTGCAGTCCAATGTACATGGTTGTTCAAAATTACAAAAACTAAAAATCACAATTGGCTCCTTATGCAACCCACCTCCACACAAGATCCATATTCCTTTACAATTTAATGGACTTATAAAATTACAATCAACTACTGCAACTATAAATCCAATCGTATTGTGCGGTTTTCCCCGGCTGGATGATCATGTACATTTGTTGCAAGTATTTCATGAACTGGCAAGGCAGAACTGCTTCTGGCAGAAATTTTGAACTTTGCCAGCTTGGTGTCAACAACTTAGCCACTCCTCATGAAGGAGACTGTGGGGTATTTTATCCATCCCTCCATCCATCCATTGGGACCATATTCTGTACAGAGCGTCGTTGCTGCCGAAGCACTCCTGGTTCTGGTCCTGCTCATAATCCACAGATATTTTATATCCACTAGTTAATAACAGAAGGGACAACGCAGCTTAACGTCTGCAATGGATGGTTCATTTTGTTCTGCAATGCCTTGCCTGCAACACACAAATCCAAGCTTACAGTCGAGTCAGGTTGAGAATTTTACCAAGACGAGAAAACTCAAAGAAAATTGCACAATTATTTCTGACACTCAACTTTCACTCGTTACAACCAACTTTACCCTATTTTAAAAGATACTTGCAAGGGATCCTTTGAATTGGAAAAAATATTGAATTGCCTCATATATTCTTATTTCCCATGGCTCTGCAGATGGAGGATAGTTTATATTTACGTTGTTTAAGGCCCAGTCACACCTTGACGTTTTAGCCAGGAATGGCAACGTATAAAAATGCACGTAAAACGTTGGCGTACGCTGAAGTTTTGAGTTTTTTTTTTAAAGTTTTGGTGGTATTCACAACGTGTTGGTCGTATGCATAACATATTAGTAACGGGCACAGAACGTTTCGTTGTGTTAAAGATAACTTATACCAACGAATGCTTAGCCTGTTGTCGGCGTTCACAACCGATGCCCAACGATAGTTTAACTTAGTCATAGCGCGCTGCACGTATCGCCGACGAACTCGTGGCGTTCTCTGTTAAAAACCTGCCGCTCGCCGATTTAAATCATAGCCGCCTGAAAATTGGAAGTGTCTACAGTGCAGTCACAACTTGACGATTTAGCCAGCGTATGCCGACCTATGAAAAATGTGTCTAAAACGCTGGGACACGTCGAATACGGTATGGGTAAGTTGTGTATACGTTGGGAGCACGATGAAAAACAATGAAGTACGCTGGCATATTAAGTGGTACGTCTAGTACGTCGGGAAATTTCAAGCATGCTGAAAATTTTACGACGTGCTCAACGTATGGCTCACAAGTTCCGCATACGCTGGCATAAGTTCTCGGCACGCTCCGCAATCATTTACACACGTCGGCCACACGTTACTTGTAAGTTACTCATAAGTCGAAACACGTCGAGGTAATGTTTAGCATACCCGAAACTTAATTTTTAACCTACGAGTAACGTGCTTTGAACCTATGAGTAGCGTGCTTTGAACCTATGTGTAACGTATCTCAAACGCACATTGGCGTATGTAGACGAATTTGATTGACGTCTTCCGGACGACCACAGAACTTACTGAACGTGTTTCTAACTTACAGCTACCGTATAATGGCGTATTGGCAGCGTTTAGGGGAATTGGTATATACAAATGGGCTTCACAAGAGGAACCCGTCAGTGTTCTAGACTCCATGTTGAGTAGATGTCAATGTCAGTAGCAGTGGCAGTCGTAGTAGTAGTTCGAGAGAATTTAGTGATGTCGATGTTGGTAGTAGTAGTAGTAGTAGTAGTAGTAGTAGTAGTAGTAGTAGTAGTAGTAGTAGTTGGAGAGAATTTAGTGATGTCGATGTTATTAGTAGTAGTAGTAGTAGTTGGAGAGAATTTAGTGATGTCGATGTTGGGAGTAGTAGTAGTAGTACTTCGAGAGAATTTAATGATGTCGATGTTATTAGTAGTAGTAGTAGTAGTAGTAGTAGTTCGAGGGAATTTAGTGATGTTGAAGTTGGTAGTAGCAGTAGTAGTAGTAGTAGTATTAGTAGTACTTTCAAGTAACGTGCTGCAAAATGTGAACAACGTTCGTGTAGCGTGCTTACAAAACGTTACTCATAGGTTAGAAATAAGTTTCGGGTACGCCAAACATTACCTCGACGTGTTTCGACTTATGAGTAACTTACAAGTAACGTGTTTCAACGTGTGTCAACGATCACATAACGTGCCTACAACTTATGGCCAGCGTAGCAGAACGTGTGAGTCATACACCGGCATACGTCGTAAAATTTCAAGCATGAAAAATTTTGAGGAAAACCCAAAAGTTCAACGTTTAAAGCCAGCGTACTACCACTTATGGCAGTGTTTTTCAGCGTGGTCTTAACATATACAAAACGTAGCCATAACGTATTCGACGTGCACCAGCGTTTTACACAAATTTTCCAAAAATCGGCATAAGCTGGCGAAAACGTCAAGGTGTGACTGGGCCTTGAACAAAATCTATAGCAATACGACAATTTTTATTGAAATAAGTATGCAGATAGGCGCTGCCGAATATTTCTCATTTCAGAAGGAAAACTTTTGCCATCCATATCCTGAAACTTTTGAGTAGACATAGACGTCAATATAGCCAATTACGAAGCTTGATCGCACTTCATACATGAAATGTAATGGGATTGCATTTCATATTCTAATCTGCTACTTAATGTAATGCAGAGCCTTGTCGAGAATGAGAGACTGCTCAAAATAAATCAGTGCTCAAAACTTCCTGGCTATTGACCTAAATTTCCCTTATTTATTTGACAAGATTATACAGTACAAGGCTGCGGCTTCAATAAGAGGATGTACTTGAATTGCAGAAGCTATGAGGCCAATCTTGGTCAATATACAGGAAGCAATTTTGTCTTTGTTTGTGAAAATGCCCTGTGGTGATATTTCCAGTACCATCCTCCATTAAGGTTTTATATAAATGTTGACAAGGTCAATCAGCACAGCTTTTGCAGGTAAACAATGAAAAATATTAGTTCTTTTTTGTGTTTAATTTCGTATTCATATGTCCATCACTCTGGGTTTATATATTAAATATCCTTACAGTCAAATGGTATAGCATTTGCCACAACTGAGTAAACGGAATACAAATAGCAGAAGCAACAGCTCAAAAATGATGATTGAATTTGCTCTATTTGAATCAGTGAGAGTCGCCCTATTTGAATTCCTGGATTTGAATTGATAGAAATTCAAATTGTTTGGAGTTGACTGTGGAACTTACCTCCACAACGGAATCGGATTATTTTCCACTTTCACCCACTATGTTGTTACTCAACAAACAAATGGACTTTGAACAGCATGGCACACAGCAGTTAGAATGGGGCTTAAACAATGCATTTGTCGGTAGTAATAATTCACAAACGTGTTGTTTAATATGTAATCACAGAACACATAAATAAGAATTCACTTTTAATTATTCATAATTACAATTTCAAGCTTTTAGGAAAAAAAATAGCACTAAAAGTTCAACTTGCGTTTCAGAGTGCAGTCAGCAGCGTCTGTCCAAAGGAACAGAGTTGAGTTGGCATTGTTGAGAGGCGGTGCTTTTTCTGTGGTCCTTGATGCTCTCCCCCTTTTGGTAAACACAGGTTTCCTTCTGTGGAGGAATTTGAAAGGGCACAGTTTCGGCAAATTGAATGATCTCTCAAAGGATCCAGTTTGTGACTTATGGGAAGTTTGGTAAAATGTCTTTAAAGATGATCAAAATATCAAGCAAGATGAGGTGTGGAGACTAAAGTAAAGTTTGCCAACACAGATTAGATGGTCTTGATTTTTAAACATTTTACGGGCACATTTTAAAAACGTTTTTTTTCACGCTAGCTCCTCTTAAATGCAATTTTGCAGTGCCTGAATCTATTTGTATGCAGTTTGCTATTTCACAATTATGCCATTAGGTCAGGTATGGCAAAAGGTCACGTTCACCATCAATCAATCTGAGTTAAAACTGTTTTCCCTTCCCTGACATGAATAATATTCCAATCGTTAGTCCACATTAGATTCCATTACTGTCATGATAATCCATTATATTCCTTTGCACCTGACACGGGTTTTACACTGCCGATATGTCTCACAGAAATCCACAAATCTTAATCAGATACTTTTTTGCATAGATACGGAAGAGTCCAAGAAAAATAGTCTCCCCAGGATAGGTCCAAATCCAAAATGAGGTCCCCCTAATTATTCCCCCCAACTTTGATGATGGTGCAATTGCTCCACAATGTACAAAACCAGCAGAACTCGGCACCCTCCAAGTCTCATACTCCATCCTTAGTTATAAACCTCCCCATGTAACCAACCAGTCTAGATGTTCACAGTGCTTGAGCACACACCTTAATGTTTTGGAAAAACTTTATTTCTTCATTTATTCTTCATTTTTATGTAATTCAGAGTTAAAGCATGGTAAAATCAGGTTACTGGGGTATGATCAACAGTTTGTAGGAGGTCAACACATATGCAAGCTGTCTATTGTAAATATTATACACAACAGTCAGGTAGATGATGGAATCCATCTATCCATCCTTTGGGACCATACTCTGTGTGGAGCATTGGTGCTGCCTAAGCAGTTTCCTTGGCTGTTGGGCACAATCGTGGATGGGTCACCACTCCGATGCAGAGATGATGGAATACCATAACTAATCTCCATAACCTACCAAACAAAAAAAAAATGTACAGGTATCCTACAAAACGGTCACTTCACCTTAACTGTTACCTCTGTCGTCCACTCTCCTCCTAAACTGTTGTGCATAAATTCACTAAACTTGGTATTTATGATCACCAAGTGGCAAGAAGGTGCTAGAGAAGTCTCATTTTTGGCTTCGCCCCTCCAGGGCCCTGAGGAAAGATCAAAAGGTTAAATCCCCAAAAATGCAATTCCGGGGATATTTTCAAATGAAACTTTGGATATGCAATCAACATTGGTGGACGCATGAAATGTGAAACAATTTTTGTATTTGACCCCTGGTTCATGCACTATGGGTGGGGACTGAAGGTCACAGGATTCAAAACAGAAGATTTTTTTTTTAATCAAAATTTGATATTTGGTCAGTCCTGGTGGAACCTTTTTCCAGCTTTTAACTTTGCTTTAGATGGGAAGCATAGAGATTTGTGATGACATGCCATTGACTTTGCTCTAGTTTAAAAAAAATCTTTATTTTCACAGTTCCATCTTAATCTCCATTGCCTAAATTGATAAAAACTAGTACGTGCCCGTATGTGCGTGACCGTATGTGCAAAAAAAAAACTTTTAAATCGCGAGCCAGAAACAACTACACAGGCCATTCTTTCACTCTCGTAAACGACAACTGGATTGGGGTATTGTGTTTATCTATAAATGTGCATAAGAAATCGAGAAATTATTAGAATACATTAAGTCATCACTATCCGGAAGTGGTGCGTGCCCGTACGGAATGTTCACCTGCATTCCACGAATTATCGCTTGCATTGAAGTAACAACTGCTGTGATACTTACACACACAGAGTTAATTAAAATTCAAATCAAGTTTAAATTGAAAAATGCAACAATCAAATTTGGTTTTCATTTGCACCCCAGAATATGTGGTTCATGGAATATCATGATAATCTTCACAATGTTTTATCATGTTTATCCGAGGCATGTCCCGGGGACTTTAAGCATGTAAATGAAACATTAACTTCGCTCACAATCCCCAGTGAGATTGCATCGTAATTAAATGGATAGATGCTGTTAATGTTTGACACAGAGGCCAAAGGACATGGAACAACTTTAAGATGAAGTTTGACAGATGGACAAATCAACAACAGAATGAAAGAGATAGGCAGACAGGGGGCACACAGGTAAATTAAATGAAAATATGAGTGGAGGTATAGAGGGTTACAAGAACACTTTGTTTCCGCACATGAAGAAATGTGCACTTTTCAAAACAAAACGTCACTGCTAGTTTGGAATTCTGACGAGGGGAATGACCGCAATTTTGTCAGGTGGTGAAATCAACACTGACCGTGCAGATCCCAAATTGGTGCCAATGACTGGTCCATGCAGACAAACAAACAAATATTGAACTACAACGGCACTCGGGAGAGCGTATATCTCCACCAGATTAAACAGTTGACGTTTTCTATCCCACTGATAGGCAGGACCTGGATCCGGACATGAACAAAAATCTGATCCAAAAAGTCCTGAACCTGTACTTCTCACCTACCCAACTCATCCACTAAGTTTTGTCATAACTCGTCCACGACTTTTTGAAATATCTTTCTTCATTTACTTTTTGGCCCTATCTCTCAACAGTGAAGAATAATTGAATATATATTTTAATTTGTGTATTCAGATTCGGATCTTCACCAAAATCGAATCATTTCGTCCTTGTCACACACTAAATCTGTCCACCAGGTTTCGTCCGAATCCGTCCACAACCTTTTGAGATATCCTGCTCCGGACGAACAAACAAGCAGTCATAGACTGGTACTTACGAAATCGTCAACTTGACCTCTGACCTTGTCTAATAAAAGCTGTCTCTGGAGAAGGTAGCGACGCAAACCAGAAGGTAGCGACGCAAACTACGATGATTCTGCACCAAACCATCAAAATCGTAACGTCGAGCGAAGCAAAAATCTCCATTTCTCCACGCAATTATTCAATATTATTTTATCAAAGTCACAAAACCGTAATATTCGGACATCCACCAACAATCTTTACATAATAATCCGACGGCTCAGCGAGTCCGGCATGCGACGATAACCTTTATTGGGATGAAAATGACTTTTAAACACCATCTTTATCGAAAACACCGTCAGCGCGCACACGGAAAACCTTGACGGAACTCAACGACGATGCGTCTGCTCGAGCGCACTGCATCACGTGACGACCCGTGACGCGTCGAGTGAAATATTTTTTATACAATCTTAAAACGTCTCCAAAACATCCGATTTTACCAGAATTTCGACAACCGAGTTTTAAGCGTCCTAAGCGATCGCAAAAACCGAAGACAAAATTAAAATCAAAGTTAAAATGAACTCGTAACGTCGAGCGAAGCAAAAATACTCCATTTGTCCACGTGAATTTACGGAATTATGTTTGACCTCACTGTGACCTTGACCTTTGACCGATTTTGACCAAAATCTAATCAGCACTAGCCATCACCCTCCTGAATCACGTGGTGTAATTTGACATTGGTAGCTTCTTCCGTTCTCGAGTTATCATGTCTACAAACAAACAAACAAACAAACACACAAACAAACACACAAATAAACACACAATCAAACAAACAAACAAACAAGCAGTCATAGACTGGTACTTACGAAATCGTCAACTTGACCTCTGAACTTGTCTAATAAAAGCTGTCTCTAGAGAAGGTAGCGACGCAAACCAGAAGTTTCTACGATGATTCTGTACCAAACCATCATAAATCGAATGTTTGACCTCACTGTGACCTTGACCTTTGACCGATTTTGACCAAAATCTAATCAGCGCGAGCCATCACCCTCCTGAATCACGTGGTGTAATTTGACATTGGTAGCTTCTTCCGTTCGCGAGTTATAATTTTTTTTTGATGTTTGACCTCACTGTGACCTTGACCTTTGACAGATTTTGAGAAAAATCTAATCATCGCTAACCATCACCCTCCTGAATCACGTGGTGTAATTTGGCATTTGTCGCTTCTTCCGTTCTCGAGTTATCGTGCCTACAAATAAACAAACAAACACACAAACAAACAAACAGAAATGGAACTGATTAATATACTTACGAAATCTTTAGATTTCGTAAAGGCCCTGTCACACCTTGACGTTTTAGCCAGCTTATGCCGATTTTTGGAAAATTTGTGTAAAACGCTGGTACACGTCGAATACGTTATGGGTAAGTTTTGTAAATGTTAAAACCACGCTGAAAAACACTGCCATAAGTGGTAGTACGTTGGCTTTAAACGTTGAACTTTTGGATTTTCCTCAAAATTTTTCATGCTTGAAATTTTACGACGTATGCCGGTGTATGACTCACACGTTCTGCTATGCTGGCCATAAGTTGTAGGCACGTTATGCAATCGTTGACACACGTTGAAACACGTTACTTGTAAGTTACTCATAAGTCGAAACACATCGAGGTAATGTTTAGCGTACCCAAAACTTATTTCTAACCTATGAGTAACGTTTTGTAAGCACGCTACACGAACGTTGTTCACACTTTGCAACACGTTACTTGAAAGTACTACTACTACTACTACTACTACTACTACTACTACTACTAACATCAACATCAGTAAATTCTCTCGAACTACTACTACTACTACTAATAACATCGACATCACTAAATTCTCTCGAACTACTACTACTAATAACATCGACATCACTAAATTCTCTCGAACTACTACTACTACTACTACTACTACTACTAACATCGACATCACTAAATTCTCTCAAACTACTACTGCTACTACTAATACTACTAGTACTAACATTGACAACACTAAATTCTCTCGAACTACTACTACTACTACTACTACTACTACTACTAACATCGACATCATTAAATTCTTTCGAACTACTACTGCTATTATTACTGCTACTACTAATACTAATAACACTACTACTACTAACATTGACAACACTAAATTCTCTCGAACTACTACTACTACCAACATCGACATCACTAAATTCTCTCGAACTACTACTACTGCTACTACTACGACTACTACTACTATGAACATCGACATCACTAAATTCTCTCGAACTACTACTACTACTACTGCTACTGCCACTGCTACTGACATTGACATCTACTCAACATGGAGTCTGGAACACTGACGGGTTCCTCTTGTGAAGCCCATTTGTATATACCAAGTCCCCTAAACGCTGCCAATACGCCATTATACGGTAGCTGTAAGTTAGAAACACGTTCAGTAAGTTCTGTGGTCGTCCGGAAGATGTCAATCAAATTCATCTACCTACGCCAATACGTTACACATAGGTTCAAAGCACGTTACTCGTAGGTTAAAAATTAAGTTTCGGGTATGCTAAACATTACCTCGACGTGTTTCGACTTATGAGTAACTTACTAGTAACATGTGGCCGACGTCTGTAAACGATTGCGGAGCGTGCCGAGAACTTATGCCAGCATATGCGGAACTTGTGAGCCATACGTCGAGTACGTCGTAAAATTTTCAGCATGCTTGAAATTTCACGACGTACTAGACGTACCACATAATATGCCAGCGTACTTCATTGTTTTCCATCGTGCTCCTAACATATACACAACTTACCCATACCGTATTCGACGTGTCCCAGCGTTTTAGACACATTTTTCATAGGTCGGCATACGCTGGCTAAATCGTCAAGGTGTGACTGCGATGTTGACACTTCCAATTTTCAGGCGGTTATGATTTAAATCGGCGAGCGGCAGGTTTTTAACAGAGAACACCACGATTTCGTCGGCGATACGTGCAGTGCGCTATGACTAAGTTAAACTATCGTTGGGCATCGGTTGTGAACGCCGACAACAGGCTAAGCATTCGTTGGTATAAGTTATCTTTAACACAACGAAACGTTCTGTGCCTGTTACTAATACGTTATGCATACGACCAACACGTTATGAATACGACCAAAACTTAAAAAAAAAACCTCAAAACTTCAGCGTACGCCAACGTTTTACGTGCATTTTTATACGTTGCCATTCCTGGCTAAAACGTCAAGGTGTGACTGGGCCTTAAGTTACAAACAGACAGACAGGGTTGAAAACATATTCTTCATCCTCCATTGTAGGTGGAGGTAACTACCCAGTTTACAGCAGATAGGCAGGACACATGTTTATGTTTTATCTGAAATGACGTATAAACGTGATGCAATAATACCTTAATGCCAGGCAGTGAATGCGATGTGATCTATTTTTGTCAATATCAACAATAGACGTGTCTCAGCGAACCTATTTCGACTTTCGGACGTGAGGTTAATGACCGAGATTTTTATCAGACAGTTACACCAGCAGTGAGTGTGTGAATCCAACGCTGGCATCACTGACCCAACCATACTGCATTTCAACAACTCAGGTTTGCAAAAAAACAAACAAGAAAAAGAGCAATCAGAGATTGCAGACCATTGCCAGGACTTGTTTTGTGTGGTGTTTGTGCAGTTTTGTGTGTTGTATTTTGTGTGGTGCTTGTGTACTGGTGTATTACATAATTAATAAGAGACATAACTAGAACTGCCACTCTATAACTGCTGGCAGTGATGACTGGCTATCAAGACTTCCCGCTTTGAGACAACCTCACTTTGATTGGACACCTGACCCTAACCCTTGACGTTTTTAAAAATTACAAGTCTGGAGATGGCAATGGTTCACGAGCGGTATTTGACGATGTAGATTGTTTCAGAAGTCAAGGATGAGACAATGTGATAATTTTTGACCAAGTTATAAAAATGATCAACATGATGTGGTACGAGTGACAGGTTATTAGCTGCAAAATGTGGAAAACCTGGTTTCGTTCAACAACTTTCAAAATTTGACCTTTGCATAACCTTTAAAGGTCACAAAACAATGTTGTGTACATTGAAATAAGGAAACAGGATACGCGCTATAGCTTATTGGAGTTAGTTCGTTGAAGAAGGTCGAAAACCCGGTTTGATTCCCACAACTTTGAAAATTTGACCTTTGTGGCCTTTAAAGGTCAAAGGTCAAGGATTTTGACCTTTGGTGCAAAACTTCCTCTAACATTCCAGGAATAATATAACGTCATATAGGCTATATGGCATTTCACACTCCTCGGATTATCCATACTTTGATGAAATCAACGTTTACAAAAACAGACTTGAAGGGGGCTCCACGGGCAAGGTGTTCGAGATGGAACAAAATGGTTTCAAGACTTTAGGTGGGAAATGACCTCAAGATTATGCATAAAAATATTGTCATCCTCGCTCTCAAAGTTTGGGCTGTCGTATGATTTTTATGTCAAAATTCACAATTTTCTAAGTTCGTGACCTTGTGACCTTGACCTTGGGACGAAAATGAAAAATCAAGCTCCGTGGGGCTATGCAGGTGCCATTGGGCTAAGCAAATACCGAAACCCCTGCCAGATTCAACAAACCCCTTGGAGAAGATGGATTTTTGTCAAAATTCGCAATTTTCTAAGTTCGTGACCTTGTGACCTTGACCTATGGGACGAAAATGAAAAATCTAGCTCCGTGGGGCTATGCAGGTGCCATTGTGCGAACCAAATACCGAAACCCCTGCCAGATTCGACAAACTCCCTCGGAGAAGATGTAACTTGAAATCGGCTACCCCCTAAAAACACAAGTTTTTTGGGCGTGGCTCCGCCCACAATGGGCACAGCACGCCCATTCTCCGGAAAACACAACTACATCATGATATAAACCTCCCACCCTAATTTTATCAAGATCGGATCAAAACCCACGGAGCTATGCTCGGGACAGACAGACAGACAGACAGACAGACACACACACACCCATAACGAATATAGTGGTCACTTACTGACTCATGAACCAATAAAAATGTCACAGTTGTGTCTAGGGATTTCTCTGGGGAAGCCTCCATTGATAGATTTCCTTGATGTCCTGACATTCACTGGCTGTTCACTGGTCACCGCCATTTTGGAGGAGATGCGAAAAGAACAAAAGAACATACAAAAATGATTATCGGTGTATTGTTGTTTAATATGCGGTGATGACTTCTAAAACTCAAACCATTCTGTGCTTGACGAATTAAGTCTTTCCTCCGGCCTTTCTCCGTAATGGCGGACAGTCGGCTTACCGGATGTGGAATTCCGTCACTATGAAACTGTCGATTCCTAAACTTCAGCAAACTTGCCCGTTAGCAAGCATGTATTCTCTGCCTATCGAGAAATAGCAAGACAAGAAGAATGTTGTGCATTCACCAGAGAAATGCAGGGAGTGAAGGGGTGTTCAGCACGGGTGAAAGATCCACGTCGATGGAGTAGTGAGGTGTAAGCAGTGACACCATCAACAACCTGATAGCGTGCAAGATAAACACCAACAAATCCTGTACTGCAGTCCGTTACCAAGCAAGACTATGCTTCTGGAAGCCAATCTAACAGGATATCCAGCCAGAATCATTCATCAAAACACAACAGCAATAGAAATTGCAGGAGCCAGCCATTTTCAGGGCCACCACCGACTAACAGAGTTTATTATGTTCCACTGAATATGTGAGGCTTTGTTTTTCTCAACTTGTCGAACTCAAGTAACGTTTGTCAAATGAGGTTTTGAACACCTCTCAATATGGAGGTGGAGGTTAAAACTGACAAGTCTTTACAGTGCATTTCATGAACAGCATGGTACTCAGGCTTTTTTATGATAATTAACAGGGATTTTACACCATATAAGAATATTTTACTACAACTTTACAGTGTTAAAGGAAAAATACTTGGACGACTGATTTTTGTATAACTACGGTATCCTTCCCAAACCATTGTACAGCATTTTATACAAAGGTTATGTTGTCGATCGCCTGTCAGTGAACAGGATATCTCAATAAGTTGTGGAACGGATTAGGACGAAACTTGGTGGACACTTCGGGTGTGTGATGTGGACTAATTGATTCGATTTTGGTGAAGATCCGGATCTGGATACGAAAATTTTAAAGTGATTCTTCACCACTGAGAGATGGGGACAAAAACTATGTGCAGCATGATAATAGCTAAAAGTTGTGGACGACTAGTTTTGACAAAACTAGGTGGATGAGTTGGTTAGGTGACAAGAACAAGAAGATTCGATTTTTGTTAAGGTCGAGATTCAGATCCGACCTATCAGTGGCTTACAAAACATAAACTGTTCAGCCTGGTGGAAGTATGTGCTCCATCAAGTGCCGCACCTGCAATGTAAAGTGTGCCAGTGTACTATGCCACTTACCTTTATGTACTTTGGCACATTAGAGTACTTGGGTTTTTGGGTGCGAAGAATAGCAAAGTTGATAAAGTTGAGAAAATGTATTGCAGTTGAAAACAGAGGGATTAAAGGGCGATTTGTCACTTTCACAACTTATTGATAACAAACTTAAAAGGTACGACGACACAACACAACCTTGGCAGAGCGATCTAAGCTCACATAGCAGAGCAGTAAGCTGAGCATTGTCTTTCTGCCATAAAAAATAAAAGCCGCCATTGTATCTTCCCTTCCCGTTAAATTTTCCATGGTGTCTTGTGAAGAGTGGAGGAGTTATCGGTGTGAGCACTTTCCAAATTCATGGCCAAATCACCTTCAGTTGAATGCCAGTTCTTTCCGGCTGGTTCGTGAAAGACTTGGGCCAAAATACTTTCCTTGGTCGTGAAGAGTTGGCCATTTATTGCCGGCAAATTCCAGCAACATTCATGCAGTACTAGCCGAAACCCCGTCACAGACGGATTCCGTTCATTCAAACACCCTTGGCAAGCCTAAAGTTCGACTAGGGTTCTGGCGATAGCTCGCCTACTCTTCCCCAAGGACATCATGGGATCTTTAACGTCCACCAACTAATTCCGACAGATGGGACACACGTATAACCCCCTGGTCCTCTTCTCGTCAACTTGTACTGGAAACAGAGCTCAAGCATGGTTGCACATTATCTAATCAAAGGCAAAATGATGTCACTGCACCACACTCCATCCTCATGCGTAAATAGAACAGAAGGTCCAAAGACGATTCATAATGTTGTAGAATAAGAGATGTTGACTGTCCAAGCAAAAAATAAAAGTCACAGCAAAGAGAAATGGTCAACAGCAAAATGTACTCTCATAAATATCGTGCTGGGAAGTGTACATGATGCCCAGAATGAGTCGTATCCAGGGGTAAGGGTATTGTTGTCGCAGATGTCGACCCATTGGTCAGTGGGAGAGTCAGCTCTGGTGCTGCGTCAAGAAAAGCTGCCTTCAAGCGATCTGTGGAGACTGTATAAGGACCACCATTAATATTGAGTATGAACGTCTTCTCGGAGCGTTGTTGAACTTTATAAGGTCCATCATGTGGTTGCGCTGTGTCGGAGTGGCGACCCGTCCAGGATTGTGTCCAATAGTCAAGGAGACTACTTAAGCAGCACCAATGCTCTGCACAGAGTATGATCCCAATGGATGGATGGATGGATGGACAGGTAATCTCAACAAGGACACCATCCCCAGGTGTCTTTTTGGGCAACGTGTATCCGTGAAGCTCAACTTTTGGATGATGGTCTGATAATCCCATATTGTACCATATAGTCAAACTCATGGCAGGCGATACATCGGGTGTATATCGGGTGCTAGTGAGTGAGCACGCACAAAAACAGGGGGTCCTATTTTCTCAATGTGATGCGTGATCTGGTGTCTGATCAGCTGGATTGTCGCCAATGGGCACGTTATGGACAGGAAGTCATGAAGTACTTTCTGAAAAGGGGATGTGGGTGTGGATGGAAGACATATGATATTCAGTGACAAAATGGTGGATGCTTTACTGAGACCACAAAGCTGGGTTGAGGCATCTAATAGACAGCGATGTTTGACATCAACGAGGAGATCGAAATGAGGCAAAAATCTACACCCAGGATAGAGTATCTCGTGTCGGCAATTGTAAATACCCACGGAAATGAGTGATATAAACCCAAATCAAGCTGGAGGAGACATTCTCCAAAAGTAGCAATAGCACTGTTGTTAGCGGCATGTAATGAACATTCCTGTCGATTTTTCCATTCAGTGGCAGACGGCGGCACAATGCTCACATCTGCCCCTGTATTCACAAGAAAACGAAGTCCACTAGTCTGGCCCAGGTGAACTTGTTACCAATAGTTGGGGGTTCTGTTCATACAAGGGGTACAGGAAGACAGGCACCACTGGCGTTGCACTACATGGAGCTCCAGGACGAGCTTCATAAGGCCTGCCATTTCAGATTGAAGCTGTGCGATGTGCTGTGGTGGAGGTGTCACGTTAGCCATGATTGGTGTAACAGTGTCGATGAGATGATCAGCTCCATCCACAGCAGTGGATAGTGCCAGCTCTGCATTAGCTGCAAGTATCATGCAGACATGTGGTGGTAAACGTTGCAAGAACAACTCATGAAGGAGATTCTGGTCGAAGGTGGTATGGCGGTCACCGAGCAGCTGCTGCGTATGACACAGTCTTTGTGTGGGTCTTTGATATCCTAAATCCCCAGTTATAAGTTGTTGTTGAAAGCGGCAGTGCTCAGAGGGAGTCATGCACTTTATGAGTGCGGCCATCAAAATCGTATATGTTTTGCTTGTTCGAGGTTGTATTAAAATATCTCTCACCTCCGTCCCATACTCTGGTGACAAGGAGCCAATAATGTATTTGAACAGCATGAACTCAGTAGTCATGAGCCAGGAAGCCTGGTGTTGGCTTAGTGGTTAGGGTGGTGGTGGGCTTGGGATCTTAGGATCTTCAGTTCAAGCCCCGTCAGCCACTGAATTAACACTAGGTGACTAAGCCTGTCAGCCTTTCCAAGTTGGTGAAATGAGTACCAGTGAACTGGTAATAGGGGCATTGCATCGGTGGTGCCCCCATACTCAGTAACAGTGGTGATATGAAGCTCCATTTATCATAGCCAGTTGAATGCATGAAATCTTACCATCACAATCAGTGGAAGTATAAAAAATAAAAAATAAAAAATGTTCCAGGTGTCAAATTGTGCTTTGACTTGTGAAAACCACAGATGCCGGTCATTCGGCCAAAATGGCGGCAGCTTTATTGAAACCACCATCACCGATGAAGTTGGTTGAGCGACTGGGAAGAGCACGGCTGGTTGGTCGTACCCGGTGACTGGTTGTGCGCGTCTAACTCCTTGTCCATCCATCTGAATCGTGTTGGGGGTCACCATTTTAGCGAGGAAGAAAAGACTGTCGAGACGTTCGGATTCCCAGTCAATTCTCTTTCTTCAAGCGGCCACCGTAACCCCCACTCGTTCTTCATCCAGCTAATCCAGATCGGAAATCCCTCGATCAACCAGAACTGAAGCATATTTACATATTATCAAATCAAAAGTAAGTTGATGCTGCTACAAATGTGTGTACCCCTCGAGTCTCGGGCTCTAGGCCATCCTATTAGCCCAAAATGTAAGTTCAATAATGTCACAAATGTATGTATGTTTCGGGCTGCTGCAGATGTTGCTGGCTTCATTGTCTTTGTCTCCCCCCCCCCAGAAATCGTGCAAACAGCTAATAAGTAATGTCAACAAAGCTGTTTGACCTTTGCAATATTTTGTACAATTAGTAGCCTCTCATCATTTGTTAAGATGGTTTTGTCACAACGAATCACCTGCTCAACAAATATCTCAGCATGCAAGGTCCATGGTCTCCCCCTTGTGGATCGTCATGATAATTTACTTACTGATCCTTCTGATCAACTCGCAGATTGCCTGAAGCTGAGTGTTTTTCATTTGTCCGATATATTCCCTGTGAGCACGTACAGGATAGCATCGATTAGTCCAACTTGGCTGGCTCATCTCATGTTGTCCCCTTTGTTGAAATAGCTCTTATCAACGTCTCCTTCTGATATTTTAGTCTGTGAGCTGGATGGACCAACCGAGTGAACACACACACACACACACCCACTATTTTTTTTAACATCTTCAAATGTACCTTTAAAAAATGTATGTTAACATGTGATAAATTGGGACTAAATATGGGATGTTGAAACTTGCACATCAAGCCACAAGTGTTCAACTTCTGTCAAGAGGTAGTATACACATACAATGTCGTAGCCTGTTGAGTTTACATACAGTGTTCTGAAATGAGGTGTTATTTTAATCAGTACAAGCAAATAACACCTGTCACTTTACTGATGGTAATACTAAAGGGGGGAGGGAGAAAAATATGGGGAAAAGAGGGAGAGAGGGGTGGGGGAGAGAGAGCGGGGAGAGTGAAGAGGTGTAAGGGAAAGGAGAGAGGAGGGAGGGGGGTGAGGAGGGGTGGAGGAAGGGAAGACATGTGAGGTGAGAGGAATAGAAGGCAGATGTGCAGAGGAGTGTTAATTACAATTCGTAATGTTTCATCAAAATGATTTTGCGTAGAATAAGAGTGAAGATGGAAACAAAATAATGTCTGAAATCCATTTTCACTGGCCAAACTATAAACACGGTCTGGAGACAAACTCCTGTCTGGAGACAAACTCCCGTCCAGGCATAAATACTGCCCAGATGCGTCTGGAGCCAAGCTGTCAGGAGACAAACACCACTCGGACACATCCGGAGACAAACTCCCGTCCAGACATGAACACCACGTGGACACGTCTGGAGGCAAACGCCATCCAGACGGAGCACAAATCACTCGCTCAGGGTGATGGAGAACGACCAACTCGTTCAGGGTGATGGAGCATGAACCACTCGTTCAGGGTGATGGAGAATGACCAACTCGTTCAGGGTGACGGAGAACGACCAACTCGTTCAGGGTGACGGAGAACGACCAACTCGTTCAGGGTGACGGAGAACGACCAACTCGTTCAGGGTGACGGAGAATGACCAACTCGTTCAGGGTGACAGAGAACGAACCACTCGGTCAGGGTGACGGAGAACGAATCACTCGTTCAGGGTGACAGAGAACGACCAACTCGTTCAGGGTGACGGAGCACGAACCACTCGTTCAGGGTGACGGAGCACGAACCACTCACTCAGGTTGACGGAGCACGAACCACTCGCTCAGAGTGACGGAGCACGAACCACTCGTTCAGGGTTACGGAGCACGAACCACTCGCTCAGGGTGACGGAGCACGAACCACTCGCTCAGGGTGACGGAGCACGAACCACTCGCTCAGAGTGACGGAGCACGAACCACTCGTTCAGGGTGACTGAGCACGAACCACTCGCTCAGGGTGACGGAGCACGAACCACTCGCTCAGGGTGACGGAGCACGAACCACTCGCTCAGAGTGACGGAGCACGAACCACTCGCTCAGGGTGACGGAGCACGAACCACTCGTTCAGGGTGACGGAGCACGAACCACTCGTTCAGGGTGACGGAGCACGAACCACTCGTTCAGGGTGACGGAGCACGAACCACTCGTTCAGGGTGACGGAGCATGAACCACTCGTTCAGGGTGACGGAGCACGAACCACTCGTTCAGGGTGACGGAGCACGAAGCACTCCTTCAGGGTGACGGAGCACGAACCACTCGTTCAGGGTGACGGAGCACGAACCAATCGTTCAGGGTGACGGAGCACGAACCACTCGTTCAGGGTGACGGAGCACGAACCACTCGTTCAGGGTGACGGAGCACGAACCACTCGTTCGGGGTGACGGAGCACGAACCACTCGCTCAGGGTGACGGAGCACGAACCACTCGCTCAGGGTGACGGAGCACGAACCACTCGCTCAGAGTGACGGAGCACGAACCACTCGTTCAGGGTGACGGAGCACGAACCACTCGCTCAGGGTGACGGAGCACGAACCACTCGCTCAGGGTGACGGAGCACGAACCACTCGCTCAGAGTGACGGAGCACGAACCACTCGCTCAGGGTGACGGAGCACGAACCACTCGTTCAGGGTGACGGAGCACGAACCACTCGCTCAGGGTGACGGAGCACGAACCACTCGCTCAGAGTGACGGAGCACGAACCACTCGCTCAGGGTGACGGAGCACGAACCACTCGTTCAGGGTGACGGAGCACGAACCACTCGTTCAGGGTGACGGAGCACGAACCACTCGTTCAGGGTGACGGAGCACGAACCAATCGTTCAGGGTGACGGAGCACGAACCACTCGTTCAGGGTGACGGAGCACGAACCACTCTTCAGGGTGACGGAGCACGAACCACTCGTTCGGGGTGATGGAGCACGAACCACTCGTTCAGGGTGACGGAGCATGAACCACTCGTTCAGGGTGACGGAGCACGAACCACTCGTTCAGGGTGATGGAGCACGAACCACTCGTTCAGGGTGACGGAGCATGAACCACTCGTTCAGGGTGACGGAGCACGAACCACTCGTTCAGGGTGACGGAGCACGAACCACTCGTTCAGGGTGACGGAGCACGAACCACTCGTTCAGGGTGACGGAGCACGAACCACTCGTTCAGGGTGATGGAGCACGAACCACTCGTTCAGGGTGACGGAGCACGAACCACTCGTTCAGGGTGACGGAGCACGAACCACTCATTCAGGATGACAGAGCACGAACCACTCTCTCAGGGTGACGGAGCCCGAACCACTCATTCAGGGTGAAGGAGCCCGAACCACTCATTCAGGCTGACAGAGCCCGAACCACTCATTCAGGTTGACAGAGCCCGAACCACTCATTCAGGGTGATGGAGCCCGAACCACTCATTCAGGGTGACAGAGAACGAACCACTCGCTCAGGCTGATGGAGCCCGAACCACTCGCTCAGGGTGATGGAGCCCAAACCACTCATTCAGGGTGACAGAGCACGAACCACTCTCTCTGAATGGTTTAGCGTAGCACATACCTGGAGACATCGCAAAGATCAATCGCCCATTAAAAAAAACACATTGTAGAAAATCCGCCATTTTGCCTGCTCACCTGTGCACGTGACACGTGCTACATTGATTAGGGGTCTGTGCAATCATTATAACTTTTTTTTTGAAAACGTTCGTGTTTTCCCACTTTTGCTTTGATTCCTTGTGGAGAACCTTGCAAAACCTCTGAAAATGTAGACAGATCTGACAGACGCTATGGATAGGCAGTCCCTTTGAGGGACAGGATGTGAGGTTTGAGGCTTAAGTTTTCTTAAGTTTCAGGCTGTTCGGTTTTATGGTTTTGGAGTTATGGGTGAGACACACACACACACACACACACACACACACACACACACACACACACACACACACACACACACACACACACACACACACACACACACACACACACACACACACACACACACACACACACACAATATAGCAATGTAAATTCGAACAAGCCGGTAGGCGACATGGCTGCTCGCTCTCGATGGAAAGCTGGCCGACGCGACTAGCCAATATTCATGTACATGCTGTCAGTCAATTTAGCACAATAAATATGATTATCACAGCCCTCTAAGTTTGTGCCCAGAAACCCGCATTGTGAAATTTCAGGTATGTTTCCAAAGAGACTCTAACAAATGGCAGCCCTGGTCATCCCATTTATCTATTCGCTAAAGATTTTATTTTTTTATATGATGCTGTACGACATTCTCCTTGAGCACAAAAAAACAGGTCCCTCGGAGGTCCAGTTTCGGAGGTATTGATTTTTTTTTGTACAGTCCACAATAAGTGTACGATGTACGATAAAGTATTTTAGCTGTTGCTAAGCAACGGAGGTGTGCATAGCATCCATTCATTTTTGTGTACATGCTCGCCACATTGTACACATTTCACCCAAGTTTCATCAAAATCAGACTCTTTCTCTTAGAGATATTCGCAATTAACCATTTCTGAAATGTTCGACATGTACTCGCCCAAAACCTATCTCCTCCTACAAATATTTTTTGTTAGGGCTGCAAATTGGCATGAAGGGAGCCAGATAGATTGTGCACAGAACTCTAAGCTTCGATTTTTCGATATTTTTTTTTTCGATTTTTTGACCACTTTAAATGGCCGTTGCTATGCCGTTGCTGGGGCCCAGGGTCCCATATTCGAAAGCACACGATTCTCAAAATATTGGTCCTACCTACCAAATTTCATTGGAATCGGTTGAGTGGTTTAGTCCCCAGGATTGACCAAAGTTTCGCGGACAGACAGACAGACAGATGGAAATGTCCAGAATAAGGGTGCTCTAAGAGCAGCCAATACCGTTTTAACTTTATGTACAATCTTTTCCATTCAGGTGATATTGTGGAAAAATCATTTTATATGAAGATTCACATGAATAACTTAAAAATATGACATCATTAAGGAGGGTCTCAAAATGTCACGTGGTGTTGTGATATTTGCACAAATCCACTGTTGCTGTTTCTGCTCATAACATACGTCCCTCCGATCACTATAAACTGTTGGCTCTAAGAGCACCCTTATTCTGGACATTTCCATCTGTCTGTCTGTGAAACTTTGGTCAAGCCTCGGGGCTAAACCACTCAACCGATTCCAATGAAATTTGGTAGGTAGGACCAATATTTCTGGGAATGGTGTGCTTTCGAATATGGGACCCCGGGCCCCAGCAACGGCATAGCAACGGCCCTTTAAAGGGGTCAAAAAATCGAAAAAAATATATCGAAAAATCGAAGCTTAGAGTTCTGTGCACAATCTATCGAGCTCCCTTCATGCCAATTTGCAGCCCTAACAAAAAATATTTGTAGGAGGAGATAGGTTTTGGGCGAGTACATGTGGAACATTTCAGAAATGGTTAATTGCGAATATCTCTAAGAGAAAGAGTCTGATTTTGATGAAACTTGGGTGAAATGTGTCCAATGTGGCGAGCATGTACACAAAAATGAATGGTTGCTATGCACACCTCCGTTGCTTAGCAACAGCTAAAATACTTTATCATACATCGTACACTTATTGCGGACTGCACAAAAAAATCAATACCTCCGAAACTGGACCTCCGAGGGACCTGTTTTTTTGTGCCCAAGGAGAATGTCTTACAGCATCATATAAAAAAAAATAAAAATGATGCTTTCTGCACTCAATTAAACCTCATCCCTTCCCATCATGGACCGACACGTGGCGCTGCTCAGCTGGATCATGTACAGATTCATGAACAATATACAAATTACGGAAATCTCCGATACATGCATACTCGAACTTTCGCTAATTTGTACTCTGATCATCGCGCCGTGACCATTCGATTGTCAAAGAATGAAATTGATTGATAGCATGTACATGAATATCGGCTAGTCGCGTCGGCCAGCTTTCCATCTAGAGCGAGCAGCCATGTCGCCTACCGGCTTGTTTAAATACCTGTTACTGACAGTAATCAAGTTCAATATCTCCACTTTACATTGTGACTAGATTTATTTTGAATTGCACAAATGTTGAGAGGTTATGGCAGAACTTCTCTTCATGAACCCGTTTGAAAGTTATCGACAACAATGTGAGCTGTACAGGGTGCAACATGGTGACATTATGTTGCCTTTTGTCCCAAATTTTTTTACACCATTTGACTGCCATTTCACCAGTACGTCTGTCATCCAGTGGCGGATTAACGCACGAGCATATAGGGCCCGTGCCCAGGGCCCCGAGCAAAATGAGGGCCCCAAGAAAAAAAAAATTGCTGCTATAAAAATGTCTACACCAGATCCACCACTATAATATGTTTTCAGTTACGAGTTACCGCTCGGGGTGTTTCAGGGCTGGTTTCGGCTTTATACTGTTGTGGGGGTTCTCTGTGCTCGAGTGCTGCGTGACCGTCGAGTCTTGATGGAGGTGTGAAACCAGACAATACAATGATTGTCCCACAATAACGACTGCACTGTGGTCACAATCAGGGCTGGATTTAGGTATGGGCAAGCTGGGCAATTGCCCAGGGGCCTCCACAACCAGGGAGCCTCCACAACCAGGGAGCCTCCACAAATTTCATGAAAAAAAAATTGTAAGGAAAAATGTATTTGTGAGTGCCTGAATGGTAGTTGGTAGTTAGTGGAACAGATATGTTATTCATCAATAACAGATATAAGATATTCATCAATAACAGATATAAGATATTAATCTGTAAGAGATATAAGATATTCATCTTATCTCATTCTCTATTTTATATAGAAGTTCAGATTCTGTGTTCTTGAAAAATATACTTTATGGATGACTGTAAATATGTCTTGTCGCCTTTTTAGTATTCTAAGGTAGGGTGGGCCTCCACTACTGAAGGCTGCCCAAGGGCCACCACATGTGTAAATCCAGCCCTGGTCAATATGCGACAACATCCGGTAACGGGCTGATCGGGAGATGCACATTTAAAGCCCCTGTCACACCTTGACGATTTAGCCAGCGTATGGCAACGTCTCAAAATTGATCTAAAATGCTGGCGTACGCTGAACTATTGATGTTTTTTTTCAGTTTTGGGTTTATATTAACGAGTTGGACGTATGCATAACGTATTAGTAACGTACACAGAACGTTTCGATAACTTATAGATAACTTATACCAACGAATGCTTAGCGTGTTGTCGGCGTTCACAACTTATGCCCAACGATAGTCTAACTTATGCATAGCGCGCGGCAGAGTATCGCTGACGATCACGTCGCGTAGCATATTAAAAGGCTGCCGCTCAATGATTTAAATCATAACTGCACTAGACATCGAAGTGTTGACATCACCGTCATGCCGAAGAAAAAAAACAAAAAAACATGGAGTTTGGAACACTGACGGGTTCCTCCTGTGAAGCCCATTTTTATATACTAATTCCCCTAAAAGCTGCCAATACGCCATTATACGGTAGTTGTAAAGGCCCGGTCACACCTTGACGTTTTAGCCAGCGATGGCAACGTATTAAAATGTATGTAAAACGCTGGCTTACGTTGAACTTTTGATGTTTTTTTTTTTAAAGATTCGGACGTATTCATAGCGACTTGGTCTTATGTATAACGCATTGGTAACGGACACAGAACGTTTCGTTGTGTTATAGATAACTTATACCAACGAATGCTGAACCTGTTGTCGGCCTACACAACCGATGCCCAACGATAGTCTAACTTAGGCATAGCGCGTTGCACGCATCGCCGACGATGTCGTGACGTCGCCTATTAAAAGGCTGACGCACAACGATTCAAATCATAACTGCCGTAGAAATGGAAGTGTCAACATCGCGGTCACACCTTGGCGATCTTGCCAACATATGCCGACCAAAGAAAAATGTGTCTAAAACGTTGGGGCACGTCAAATACGGTATGAGTAAGTTTGGTATACGTGAGTACAACGCTAAAGTACGCTATCATACGTCGTAGTAAGTAGAGTACGTCAAGAAATTTTAAACATGTTCAAAATTTTACGACGTACTTGGCGTATGACACACGTTCCGCATGCGATGGGGATAAGTTGTACACACGATATGCGGACGCTTACACACGTCCACAAAGGCTACTTATAAGCTACTCATAAGTCGAAACACGTCGCGGTAATGTCTTTTTTACGCGAAACTTATTTCTAACTTATGTTTGACGTGCTTTGAACCAATTCTTTACGTCGTCCCAACACACATCGACGTATGTAGACGTATTCCAATGACGTCTTCCAGTCGACAAAAAAAAATAAATGAACGTGTTTCTAACTTACAACTGCCATATAAAGACGTGTTCCCAGCGATTTTGGGAATTGGTATATAAAAATGGTGCTCATAAAAGGGGAACCCAACAGTGTTTTCGAGTCCTTTTTGAGTCGATGTCCATGTCAGCAGTAACGGTATCAGTATCAGTATTAGTATTAGTATTAGTATTAGTAGTAGTTTGTTCATGTTGGCAGTAGTAGGTGAGTGTGAGGGGAGGGTGTGGGTTATGATGGATCCTTCTTGCGTCCGCGTGTCCACGGGTAGGAGACATCTTTTCACCATTGTTCGAAGTTCTTCGCGGATAATTTTTTATGGGGCTTTTTCAACAATGAGCTATAGCTTGTTTTTACGATTTAGGTCTATTCATAACGGGTTGGACAAATGCACAATGAACTAATAATGTGCATAGAGCGCTTTGATTACTTATAGATACGATATACCAACGAATAATTATTGTGTAGCCGGCGTTCACAAACTATGCCCAACGATAGCCTAACTTATCCATATCGTGCGGCAGTTTATCTTTGCCGGTGACGTGGGGTTTGCTATTCATAGGCTGCCACTCAACGATTTAAATGGCTCCATCTCCACTATTGAAAGTAGACGCTTGCGCTCAACAATTGGATTTTTTTTACACTCAACGACTTTTAAACGGTACCACTCAGCTATTTTCATTGTTTACAATGAACGATTTAAATTGCTGTCACTCGCCTTTGTTTTTTGACGCTGGGGTTTGGAAATTTGAAGCGTTTCTTCTGAACGTGTTAAAACGCTCAAACTCGACTATTTTAAATAGACGCTGCCGATGAACAATTGGAATCATAGCCAAGATAGACATCGAAGTGTGAACATCCTCGTCATGCCGAAGAAAAGTTTGAAGAATGCTGCAAATAAGTGTCCTGGCCGTGGCCGTGGACGCTGACGCAAGGACGATCCATTATACCGACGTCTTTCAGCCTATGAGTAACTTAAAAGTAACGTCTGTCGACGTGTGGCAACGATCGCGTAACGTGCCAACAACACGTTAATCATAGTTTAGAAATAAGTTTCAGGTACGCTAAACATTACCTTGGCGTGTCTCAACTTATGATTAACTTACAAGTAGCATGTGTTGACGTCTGTCAACGATCGCAGACCGTGCATACAACTTGTGGCCAGCGTAGCGGAACGTGTGAGTCATACGCCGGCATACGTCGTGAAATTTCAAGCATGAAAAAATTTGAGGACAACCAAAAAGTACAACGTTTAAAGCCAACGTACAACGACGTATGGCAGTGTTTTTCAGCGTGCTCTCAATGTTATCAAAACTTACCCATAACGTATTCAACGTGTGCCAGCGTTTTAGAAAAAAAAATTCAAAAATCGGCATATGTTGGCTAAAACGTCAAGGTGTGACCGGGCCTTAAGTTAGAAACATGTTCAGCAAGTTCTGTGGTCGTCCGGAAGACGTCAAATACGTCTACATACGTCAATATGCGTTGGAGATACGTTACACATTGGTTCAAAGCAAGTTACTCATAGGTTCAAAGCACGTTACTCATAGGTTAGAAATAAGTTTCGGGTACGCTAAACATTACCTCGATGTGTTTCGACTTATGAGTAACTTACAAGTAAAATGTGTCGAAGTGTGTCAACGATCGCGTAACTTGCCTACAACTTATGGCCAGCGGCCAGCGTATGCAGAAATCATACGCTGGCATACGTCGAAAAATTTTGAGCATGCACAAAATTTGTCGACGAGCTCGGCGTACTACAACGTATGCCAGCGTGCTCTTAACGTATACAAAACTTACCCATAACGTATTCGACGTGTGCCAGCGTATTCGGCAAATTTTTCATACGTCGGCATACGCTGGCTAAAACGTCAAGGTGTGACAGCCCCTTGAGGCGCCATGAAAACATTAACGAGACAACTCTCATCCATGTCAGCATCCGCCATGGTTACTGGATATCAGAACGAGCTGATTCGTCACATGGTCACAGATTGTTTAATCCCAACATGGGCCGGTTAAAAAATTACCTCAAATTATTTTTTAAAATAATTTACGTAAATTAAACACATGACCGTTTCAACTCGAATTAAGAGGCAGTTAAAAAAAAATGGTTCAGTAGTTCTTAAGTGGTAGCTCAAAGAGAAAGGTGAAGCAAGCAAAGGAGGCTAATGGAGTTACTTTTTAAATAAATAAAAAAAGATACAAACTATGAACCAATACTTCAAGGAGAAATGACAGATGAAGATGATGGTGACACAACTTCGGTTTGGGCAGACATGGCTGTTGGCAATGTAGAGCATGCGGCTTAAGCACTCAAGCAAGCACTCCAATGAAACTGTTGATAAGGAACGGCTGGCTAAGCGATTACAAGCTGCTTGGTAATGTAACCCTTTAACACGGCATTTTTTTCCAAGGGGGGGGGGGGAGAAAAGGCAATAAAACAGGAATTCCTCCGGATTTTTTTGCAATCAAGTCAAAAATAAAATCAAGATTTTTTTGCGGTCAAGCGACGGAGGGCATGTGCTAAGCGAGTGTGAAAATAACATGGAGTGCAATTTTTTGGGATAAATATTTTTTGTGCCCAGGGCCACAAAAATCTTAATCCGCCTCTGCTGTCATCCTCTTGTGACCATTCAACATCATTGTGCTCGGTGGGTTGTGACTTCTGTCCAGACCTATTTGGTCCCACTCTTGCATTTTTACACACTTCCTGATTTTTAGATGTAGTTCAAGTAGTTTGCAATTGCTACGGTTTCAATTTACAGTAAATGGAGCATGCACCCGCTTGATTATTGCACGTTCAAGGAGCTGTTTTCAGAGTTCTGTCAGGAACAGGCCATGGCAGGATGATTCTTTTTAGATTCCATTGTCATAACAAATGGATCCACATGAGCAGAGTGATGTATGCGGCAATATCGAGGAGGTTGTAGAAAAGGGTGAAGGCCATTGGTGAGTCACACGTTTGCATGCATGTGTCTAACGTCATGGTGAATTTGAACAATGCATCAAAATCACTCCTTTCATCAAATTGTAATATGGAATGATTTCAGGTTCCTGGTTTCATCAAGTTCATCAATCAACATCATTGTCATGGTGATTTGCTGGTAGCAGAACATATTTGTTCTTTGCCTGGCACATATGAAACCAATGCAACTTGGTCTTGGAACGGAAGGATGAATTTACTGGTCGCTCTCTTAACCCGTGATTAACAGTGTGTTGGGATACAACCTGGCAGACAAGATAGCCTCAAGGTATGCACACACACTCGCCTTTCAGCTGTCTAACCCAGGTTCGAATCTCGATCCAGCTATAAACTGTCGCCCTGGTGTTTCACAGACTGGGTGTCCTTCGCGAAGAGTGGGCGAGCTATCACCGGCACCGTGGCAAAATTCCTGCCGAAACTACTGCTGGGAAGGCAATGGCAAAGCATCCAGTATAACCCTTGCTCAGCAATCTGCTTCAGAGAATGAGGATTATCACAAAGTGGAACAAACCATGTCAGTGTTGTTAATAACAGTGGCTTATGTTGGAAGTCTTTGAACAAAGGTTTCATTGTTAATCATTTAATGAAAGAAAAACATACATTTAGCATTGTGACGTGAAAGAACATTTCATAGTAAACTTCAAAGAGGTCCAAAATAAGCTTAAATTAAATTAAAGGTGGACTCAATGATACAATTTGTTGAGAGTTAGGGATTCTGCTCAAAAGGATAGAGCATGGACGTTGGGGAAGGGAGAAAGATGGGGAGACAGATGAGGGGGGAGGATGGGGATAGAGAGAGAGAGGAGAGGGGGGAGGTGGAGAGAAGGGGTGAGGGGGAGAAAGGAGGAAAAAGGTGGGGGAGAGAGGAGTGGTTCGAGGGGGAGAAGTTTCCTTCTTTGATATGCTATGAGATGTTATCTTGGTATCTTGATATCTTTGATATGAGAAATATTGATATGCATTGGTGAGTCACACGTTTGCATGCACCATGGATGTAAATTGTGGATATGTTATCTTGGGGGACTTTAACAGAGTAGACGTAGACCCGTTATTGAGGGTGCATGGTCTTACACAGGTGGTAGATAAGCCCACGAGAGGTCAGGCTGTACTGGATTTGATTATTACCAATGTTCATATACACATTACATGAGACTGGAGATCACATCTCCGATGGGATCGAGTGACCATAACACAGTTTTGTGGATTCCCCAAAAAAGGGATGAAGAGAGTTAAGAGAGTTATCAGGAAAAACTCGCATCCAATGACATTTCAGAACTATGAGTTTGGGAAATGGATTACATTGAAGACTTGGGATGAGGTTCTAGCAGCACCAGATACCAAACTGAAGTCTGATTCCTTCTACAAGTCACTCCAAGAGGCTGTTGATAAATATCTTCCATGAAAATCGGCCAAATTACAGATAGCCGATAAACCCTGGATGACGGCAGGAGTGAAAGCGACCATCAAGCATCGCCAGGAAGCATTAGCAAGTGGCTCAATGACCCAATGGCGACACCATAAGAACTTGGCTGCAAAGATTGCTCAGGCTCAGGTGAACTTCTATGAGAACTCACTGGGTACTCTAAAGACATCTGATCCTTTGAAGTGGCATCCAGATGCTTGCCCCCAGGCTCCGGATACCTTCTCCTATCATTGTGTACTGATGAACCTATCATTGTGTACTGATGAACAAATAGCTAATGGAATCAACCACGAATTCTCTTTGACATCACAAGGCCGACCACGCCTACTTGTTCACGATTTGTTGCCAGATGGATGCAGGAAGATATGATACCCAATAATGATAGACATCGGTACAGGAGTCTTAAAATCTTCAACCACACACTGTTTGGTTGAAATGCTGCATGCATTCTATAAGGGCTCTGATAAAACTGATACAATTAGGAATCTTGTTGTTACAGACTTCTCCAAAGCTTTCAAATCTATCGATCATAGAATTGTTGTCACAAAATTCATCAAGCTCGGAGTCAGAAGAGAAATTATCCCATGGATAGCAGATTTTCTATTCAATAGGTGACAGTGGGTGAAATACCAAGGCACTCTATGTCACTGGATATCATTGAGCTGTGGAGTACCACGGGGAACAAAGATTGGTCCTCTGGCATTCCTTGCCATGATCAATGATGCAATGGATAAGAGTTGCAGAAATGGAAGTATGTCGACGATCTGAGTATCGGAGAGGTGAGATTATGGACAGCTCCCTGTATAATACAAAACGCTGTTACCGAATTCAGCGAATGGGCTGATGAGGACCATCTTCACCTGAATACAGCTAAATGCAAACAGCTACAAATTTGCTTCAAACGTACACCGCCGGAACTACCTGCCCTCAATCTCGGAACTCATACCCTCGATGTTGTAAAGGGAAATAAAATACTTGGAGTATGGATCCAAGATTATCTAAAATTGGACAAGCAAGTGAAGGAAACGATGACCAAGAGCAAGAAGAGAGTGCATTTGCTGAGTAGACTGAAAAAGTTCAATATCCCATCACACGATCTTGTCAACATCTACAAGTCATACATCCGGCGATCACTCAAATATGCTGCGCCGGTATGGCATCCTGGACTAACAAAAGGGCAAACTAAAGACCAAGAGAAAATCCAAAAAAGAGCGATGAGGATTGTTCTCGGGAACCACTACGACTCCCTATTCGGATGCCCTCGTAGCGACTGGGATTGAACCACTTGAGAAAAGAAGAATAAACCTATGCTCCAAGTTTGCATCCTCTTGTGTGCGATCTCAGAGGTTTAGTAACTGGTTCCTGAAAAACGATCCCACTCATGCAATGCAGCTTCGTGGTACTCGCAAGTACAAAATCGACCAGTGTCGAACAGCAACATATCAAAATAGCACGATCGCATTTCTTAGAAAGTGTCTCGATGAAGAAGGGGATAATAGGATCGATTAGGTTGAAAAGGTTTAATATTAGGTGACCCGTTGGAATTATTTGTTCAGATACTTTTCACCTATATGACTTTTGTATTCCATTTATCTTTGAATTTTAACTTGCTTTCTTCTTGTATATGGTATATTGTAATAATTTTGTTAAAATTATCAATTATAAAACTTACCTCAATTCGTCGGCCTTTGGCCCTAATGGAAGTTGAATTGAAATAAATAAACATAAACATAAACATTCTGTATCCATTTTGTCCACCCCATTGTTTGTCCAAGTCTCCCTCAACTCTGCTGTTTGCGTCCTTCCCCAACTATTGCTTTTGCCTCCTGATCTGTTTCGTGTTCTGATCCTCTTCCACGAGCCTTGACTCTGCACACAAAAACATAATCGGTTGGCAACCATTGTGCAGGTTTCATGGGCTGAATGGTCTCTTTTTGTGTTGAAGTTCCTTGGATGGGAAGTCATCTATTATATAAATATGTTGTGAACCGTGGTGCCTCTCTGTACATTTGTCTGTCTCCCGTTTACGGCGGCCGCTTCCGTGCTGCGTTTGAAAAGCTCAATATTCACTTTTGAAATGACAGGAGAACAGACATGAATAATGTTGATGCCAAATTTTATTTCACAAGTAGCATATTCTAAACTCTTTTTCGACAAATTGAACCTTCGTCCGACGTTGTACCACCATTTTGCAGCGGGTGGTAAAAGTAGCTCAGGTTCTGAGTGAAACCAGAAGTGCAACACAATTAACCTTTTACAAGTCCATGAAATAATTTGAATTGATCGATTAACTTAAACTTTTCCTTTCACTGGGGACATTTGATTGCTTTTCCCCTTAATGGGGATGGGTACACTTCCTGGTGTACGATGATAGTATGATACAACACTTTTGAGAACTCAAGAACAAGTTACTAATATCAAAGCTGTACATGGGTTCCCAGGGACCCATTTGATGCAAATGGAATGGTCGTGTATGACAAACTTGGCTTATTGTTCCTGATTGGACTTGGTGAATATACTGATTTATACTGTACATGACGTGTACAGCATGATCAGTACATGTCATCATGTACAGTATGATCAGTACAGCAAACCTTCACTAATCAGGCATTTACCACTTGTGGTTTTGATTATTTTCCGGGAATTTTCTGGAGTAATATTTACCATTCGCGGCCGCATCACAGCAGAAGAAGTGCGCTGCGCACGTTGAGCGCCCTGCACCATGCCTCTCTCTACCTTTCTCCTTCCTGACACAAACATTGGTTTGTAAAATATTTTTTGACATGCAAGCTGATTTTTTAAATGGAAATTGTAAACACATTAGTTCAAATATTGTTTGTTTCTTTTTATTATTACACAAGCAAATACAATCCGTCGCTTCGCTGACGGGGGGGGGGGTATTAAGGAGAGGGAGTTGAGAGAGGAGGGAGGTGAGGGAGAGGAAGGAAGAGAGGAGAGAGGGAGGGAAGAGAGAGGAGGCAGGAGGGAGGGGAAGTGAGGAAGAGGGGAAGAGCGAGGGAGCGAGGGGGGAGGTGAAGAGAGCTCTGCCTCATCAAACGTTGCTATACGATGAAGGGAGGGATGTGTGGAGGTGGTAAGAGAAAGATAGTATGAAAAAAAAAAAGAAGAGAGAAAGGTGAGGGGTGGAGGTAGGGTTATAGTAAAGAGAATGTTATGTTATGCTTAATGGCCAAACACACACACAAAAACAAACCTGTCAGAACAGCTGTACCCACAACGACACAACAGAGTTCATAATGTAATCCACTGGCACATCTGCAAAAACTTTGATATCCCAGTTCCAGAAAATTTGTGGGAACATGAACCAAAAGTAATTCTGAAAATATGGAAGTACCTACCGCTCACATATGAACTAATGATCCCATCGGGTGTGAACATCAAAAACAAAGTGTTGCGACCAGATATCATACTTACGTACAAAAAAAAACCAGGAAGGCATTGCTTAGGCCGAAGTCACATTTGCTCTACGGCGAGGATATGGCGGCCGTACGCCCTCTGAATTGACAGAAACGTGCGGCGGCCGCAGAGTTTCTGTGGTGGCCTCAGGGTGGCCCTACGCCATTTGGCTATCTTTTACAGGCCGTAGGGGCCGCGGTGGAATTATAACGCAGAGTTATAACTTTTTTTCATTTCTATGTTCCCTGTAGCAATTCAACAAGCCGAAAAAAAAAACAGGTAAAAAAAAATAATAATAAAATAAAATTTAACCCAATCGTTACCATCCGTCTGGCCGCACGTTCACCTTAGGGCCCCCCTGCGGTCGCCTTGCGGGCACCTTGAGGATACCTTGCATCTGCCTTGAAAATTCTATGGCCGCCGCAGGGCCCCCTTAAGGTCACCTTGCGACATCAAATCAAAGACCGTACAGCAACCCCACGTTTTCGGTCTCCACAATTTCTAAATACGCCGTGCAGCTCCCCGAAAAATAAAAACATGTGACTGCTACATTGTGTGACCGTGGAAATACTGTGGCCGCCGTATAATTGCTCGTGGCTGTAGATTTTGGAGACCCCACGGCCGCCGTGGCAAATGTGACTTAGGCCTTATTGAGATGTTAATACCAGTGATTTTGGACTAAATGATGCAGAAATCAAGAAAATGACCAAACACTAAGACCTCAAGAATGAAGTGATAATATCCTGGAAGCTGAAGAATGCCAAAGTTGTACCAATGATAGTTGGAGCTACAGGAATGATGGCAAAGAACCTCACGGAGATATTAAACATAGGTGCAATACCCCTGGGTGCTCACCTGGTAGTGGCTGGATAAAAAAAAAAATCAGGAAACCACTGGTAGGCATGGGTGACCCACAAAATATATAATGGAGAATAAAGTAATAGATGAAAAACAAACTGCTGTTTTTACAGCCATTTTTCTCTGCTGAGCAGCGGTTAGCTTTTCTTGAGGCAATGTTTTATGGCCCGATGCCATTCCTGATGCCAACCCTGGTCGCCGCTTACGACACACAGGGATATGGTACACCTATTCTAACCGGGGCATACACCGGGACCAGTATACTGGTGCCCATTTCACCGACCTTAGAAGGATGTGAGGCTGAGTCAACCCCCTGGTGTTAATTTAGCATCCAACAGGGCTCAAACTCAGGACCTTAGGATCCCGAGCCAGCCACCCGAACCACTAAGCCAACACCAGGCTCAAAGTAAATACCGATGGATTTATATTTTTTAATGCCATGAACAAACCTTGGTACATCACGGGTGATAAAGGTTGTGATCAAGTTTCATCGAAATTGTGTGTATGGCTTCAAAAAAGAAAGCAAATACAATTTTTTGGGGGCAACCCCTGGTAGAACCCCTTTGAACCCCATTTTTTAATGTCGTGAACAAACTTTGATACATTACGGGTGGTGAAGATGGTGGTCAAGTTTCATCAGATTTGTATGTGTAGTTTCGGAGAAAAAAGCAAATACATATTTTGGGGGGCAAACCCCCTTAAAGCCAGATTTTTCTAATGTCAGGAACTACCTTTGGTACGTCATGAGTGATGAAGGTTGTCATGAAGTTTCATCGGAATTGTGTGTATCATTTGAGAAGAAAGCAAATACCTTTTTGGGGAGGCAACCCACCCCCTCCATAAACTCCCTCTGTAGACCCCTTCAGACCCCTTCAGACCACGTTTTTGTTGTTTTTAATGCCATCAAGGGTGATGAAAATTATGGCCTAATTTCATTGAAATCGTATGTGTAATTTCTGAGAAGAAGTTGTAAGTATTTGTGGATGGACAGATGGACGGATGGACGGACGGACGGACGATGCACAATCCCTCAAGCTCCCCGGAACTATTTTACAGGTGAGTTAAAACCATCCCTGGGAATATTATTACAAACAAGCTGGAGTTGGAAGCTGTCCGGGGCTCAGAAAACTTCACATCTTGTTCCGTGAATCGTGACCCCCTCACCGAAATGAAGGTGGACGCTTTGAGCCCACCCTGGGAGGACTCCATTCCACATTCTGAAACCCACATATGTAGATACCAATCAACGACACGCACACACACCGACACGCACACCGACACACGCACACACACCGATACACGCACCCCTACACATTTGGTGGCCGATCTCGGCAATTTTTCGGGAATCGACATGTTGTTGTCAATGTGTGATTACCGACTGCAGTACGTACTGGAAAACCCAGAAACCTTGAGTAACTTTCACCGAAAAACAAAGTTACATTTATAAAGATGTTTCAGAAAGATGTTCACAAACATTAATATTCACCAACAGCTGCGTGTGAAGGGTGGAAAAAAATTTGGCTCTGTCATTCAGAAAATACTTTGATACGGTAAACGGCTCAGAAATCGGGTGTTATCAAATATAATTTTGCTTTGAAACTCATAAAGAGAAACATAAAACCTTTGTAAAGGAAATTCAATAACCAAATGTTTTAGAAACAGGTGCGAGGACAAAGGGAAACCTGATAGAACCTCCATGAGATACGGGATGAAACTTTGCCACGACACCCATAACAGGCATGGCATGTCCACACACCCGCAGAGAGTCCCTACAGATCCAAATCTACCCATATGTACCATGTCCATGTTTGCTGTGAACGTACCTCTAACTTGTAGTAACTGTCGCCTGTACATCCCAATCGGGACATCAATCGGGACATCAATCGGGACAATCGGGACATCCCAATCCCAAAACGAACTGCACTGTACAGCTCAGTAAGTAGCTTAAGCATTCAAGTACTCCAACGGAACGCCTGGCTTGGTAAGCGATTACCAATTGCTGTCGATCCAACGATGCACGAGAAACGCCCGTGCAATGTCCGAATTGGACAAATCAACACTTTTTGTGGGGAGTCGGAACTGCTGATACTTTCAAATCTGGAGCTTACATCTTGTAATAATCCTTAGATTAAGAGATTCTCTCAGTGATTCATGTGCGCAAATGAAATAAAGGTACAAACGCTGGTGTCTCCAGGCGTTTATCAGCACTGCAACATACCCAGCAATTCGTAGCTATGATGATATGAGTGAGGAAGGTGGAAAAAGAAAACTTTATCGTTAAGAAATCGTTGCGGCCTGTACAAAGTCAAAGCATGGTTGAGCAGGCCAAAAAACATGGCGTCTTCAGACCCGAGGGAGGTTACCCAGGAAACATTTGAAGACCCCAGACAGCAAGGTGGCCTCCTGATGAAGGATATAATTAAATAATGCCGTTAATTATCTTCAAAAGGGATGTTTCAATTAACCCAAATACCCAATTTTCACTCTTTTTTTTTTTTGTATACCTTGGTCGAGGCTCGTATGAGAGCCAACACACAACTCACAGCAAGGAGGCATGAGACAAGAGGGGCGGGAGTGGAAGGGACAAAACAGTGGGGAACAGACACATTAGGTGAACTGTGGAAGGGAGAGGGATGGGGATGAGACGGGGAACATGGCGAAGAGAAGATGGACATTACAGGGACTTTCAGGAAGAAAACAGGGGAATTGAAGGAAGTGGGCTTGGGTGGATTATCGGGGGTAGAAAAGATCGAGGATTTGGATGGGGGAAGATAAGAGGTGGTGGTGAGCAGCTGTTTTGAAAGCCTGGAGGGAAGAATGGGAAAGAATAGAGTGAGGAAGTTTATTCCAAAGGCGGGAAAAAAGAGGAATGAAAGAGTGAAGATGAGCAGTGATTCGTGATTTTGGTAGTTTTACCAGAAGGGGGTTGTTGGCGGACCTTGAGCGCCCTGTGGAAATGTGGTGGGGACAAATCGCAGAGAGAGCAGGGGGGGGGGGCAAGGCTGGAGAGGAGTCGGTAGAAGACAGAAAGACCACCGACCAACCTGCGGTGATTGAGTGAGAGGCCCAAAGACTCAGCTTCATTGCGGGAGATGCCGATGATCTTAAATGCCCTGGTTTCGACAGCGTGAAGCCGAGAAAGGTGGGAGGCAGGAGCACCAGCACAGAGGGGAGAGCAGTACTCCATCAGGCTACGGACAAAAGCTTTGTAAGTGGTCAGGAGCTCAAGAGGGCCGAAGAAGGACTTTGCACGACGGAGGATTCCCAGTCGGCGACTGGCTTTTGAGGCGAGGTTGGAAATGTGACTTTCCCAGGAAAGGTCATGGCAGATAGTGAGACCCAGAAGCTTGAAAGAAAAGACTTCTTCTAGAGGATTGTTGAGAAAGTGGATGGGGGGGGGGGTTTCTAAACGGTCCTTTCGAAGAGCCATAGTGAGAGTGTGAGATTTGTCTGGATTGAAAGACATGTTCCACGTGTTGGACCAGTTTATCCAGATCTGCAGTGAGCGAAGAAGCTGCTGCTTGCCGGTCTGAGGGATGACAGATGGTACGGCAGAGGGTGGAGTCGTCGGCAAAGAGAAATAGAGGATTTTCCAGAGAGTCCGAGAGATCATTGATGAAAACCAGAAAAAGAACAGGGCCCAGAACGCTACCTTGAGGAACTCCAGCCTGCACAGGAAGAGGGGATGAAAGAACTCCATTTAGGGCCACACGTTGACTGCGACAGGAGAGGAAGTCTGCGAGCCATGAGTGGAGATGGCCTTGAATACCATGGGAAGAGAGTTTGGTGAGTAGGACAGGGTGCCAGACCATGTCAAAAGCACGTGATATGTCCAGGGATACGGCTCGGATTTCCTGTCTGGCATTGAGGACCTCCATCCATTGATGGGAGAGCAGAAGCAGCATATCCAGGGTAGAGTGACCTGGTCTGAAACCAAATTGATGATTGGAAATCAAGCCATTGGAGAAGAGGAAGGATTTCATGTCTGAAGCGATGATGGATTCCATCACCTTGCTGATGATTGGGAGAAGGCTGATTGGTCTATTGTTGCAGGGATCTGTTTTTGCACCTTTTTTATGCAGGGCAGTGATGTTAGCAGATTTCCAAGCAGATGGCAGATGACCTTGGGCAAATGAGAGGGTGAATAGAACAGAGAGAGGGTGAGCAAGAGCAGAAGAGCAGGCTTTGAGGACACGTGGGCTGATGCCGTCTGGACCGGTTGCAGAATCTGACTCGAGGTTTGAAAGCAAGCTCTCCACCTTGTCAGGAGAAAAGGATACAGAGTCCAGGGACAGTTGAGTGCAACTCTTGCACTTCCTTGGTGTTTTGCATGCAATGCATACAAAGTATCCGGCTGCTAGGTTTTATAGTTTTGGAGTTATGGAGGAGACACACAAGCACGTGCGCACACTGCCTTTTATTAGTATAGATTGGTTACATTTGGAAGCCCAGGGGACCCATTTCATGCATTAATATTCGAATAATATCCCATGCATCAAAGAGTTGGAGTCATAGTTGGGGAAATTAAGCAAATTGTATTGACCATCTGTGAAAAAATTGCTTATCAAAATATTTCTTCACTAACGTATTCATCTAGGTGTCTACTAACACCCTATCAATTGGTGCAAACCCAAATCCTTGTGGAAAATTCTGGGGAGGCAATTAAAGTTCGGGTGCTCAGAGGGCCTGCGCGAAAAAAATCGGAAAAATTAACTTTTGCCAATATTGACTTGTGGGATTCTAACTAAGGGTTTTTTGGGGTGCTGAATTGATTCCAACCATTAGCTTTGAGGAAAAATGAATCCCTGGCCGTAAAATATTGATATGATACATTTTTAGATATCTCAGACTGTGTTTTGCGGTAATTTGGCTCAATTGATTCAGATTGTTCAAATTGTGCTGAAACCAGCATACAACATTTTTGAAACCACTGCTATGTTGTTGGTTATACTTGTGCTCATGCTCAGTAGAATTCTCTATTAGCTGACATTAGCTAAGAGCTTTTAGCTATAAAATTATAAGCTGACCGACATCACAAAAGAAACCACACTCATGCGTGAGGCAAAATCCTCCGGTGGTCGAAACAGAGGCCGCTTTCGGAATGAGTCTTCTCATAAGTCTTGGGTTCAGACTCTGAACCACTTCTCGTTCATTCACCAAGAGCTAGAAAGAAGCATGGTCAAATGTGGGGTACCTGTCCACACCGACGTTAAAAGAGCCCAAATGAAGAGAGATAACGATGCTGTTAACACCATAGTTGGGTGGTTGGAGGAAGTCAACCCTTTCGATGCCACAAAGGACAAGAAGACTCTGGTGTCCTTCTCAACTGGGTTCAGCAGCACACCCGAAGACCAATTCAACGCTGATCAAGCAGAAGTTGGCAGAGCCATACAGGCTAAGATGGATGGGAAAACTGTTGTGGATGCAATGGAAACCAAACACAAGGTCAAATCACTTGCAAGCCTCAGATCTGGACCCAAAGTCAATGGCAAGAAGCTGGTCATTGACTCACTGAAGCTATTCAACCGCCTCATTGTCATCAGTGAGCATGAAGTCAAGACCAAAGAAGCTCTGCGCTTTGAGTTGACACCAAAACCGATGTCTCTGTTTGACAAAAATCAAAAGTTGTGAAAGCCAGAGAAGGCTGCCCTAACAAGGTCCCTGAAGGCATGTGTGGCACCTGTCGAACAACCCCCCTGCACAAGCCTTGTGGTTGATGGTGGGTGGCTCCTGCACAATGTCAAGTGGGAGGCTAACCTTACTTGGAAGGATGTTGCCGAGAGCTACCTCCGGTTTGTGAAGTCCATGGGGAGCCATCGCCTCCAGATAACGGTGGTCTTTGACGGATATGGCAGCTCCACTAAGGTCCATTACCACTTGAGACGAACAAAGAATGCATGCTGTGACATTCAGATTCGTCTGGAACTCATAATCATCATTGCAAGAGAAAAGTTCCTCGATAACAAGAACAACAAAGCCCAGCTCGTTCTGCTCCTTGCTGAGATTTAGTAGGAATGGAATCAGTGTACAGCAATGCTCCGATGATGCCGACACCTCCATCGTCCGCGCAGCTCCAGATGAGGCAAGAGAGTCCCCTGTCGAGGTGAGGGCTGAGGACACAGACGTCCTGGTTATACTGATTCATCATGTTGCAGACCATCCGATCTTCCTCACGACAGCCAAAGAAACCTTTTACGATGTCGGAGAGATCCGGGAGGCCCTCCCAGAGATATACCGGAGGTATCTCATCTTCTTGCACAGCTTCTCTGGCTGTGATACAGTGCCTGCAATTTTTGGGTTTAGCAAACCAACTTTGCTAAGCAAGCTCTGCAAGCCTGATGAAGCAGAGAGGGCAATGGACGTGTTTATGGACATCCGAGCTGAGAAAGGTGATGTCATTAAAGCAGGCTGTGATCTTTTCAAGCTCATGTTCCATGGGAAATCCTCCAAAGACTTGGAAGACTTGAGATTCGACATCTTCAGCAAGCGAGCTGCGACTGGGAGCATAAAACCTGAGAAACTCCCCCCCCCCCCCCGACAACAGGAGCTGCAGCACAGCACTCTCTCCAAGCTTACCTCCAGACTAGAGACTGGCTGATGCTGCAAAGTCCATCGTTGGATGCCCGGGACTATGGATGGCAACTCACTGAGCAGGGACATGCACCAGTCCCTTCTACAGATCCCATTGCACCAGACTACCTCCTGACGTTTGCCAGCTGCAACTGTGCGGGGGACTGCAGCTCACTCAGGTGCTGCTGTAAAAAGCAAGGAGTCAAGTGCATTTCTGCTTGCGGCATCTCTCATGGCAACTCTTGCCTGAACATAAACCAGCTGGATGACAAGAGGAGTGAGGAAGATTCTGGGGAGTTTGATGAATAAGGTTGTAAAAGTTGACGAAGCAACATTTCCATTGAGCACAGTTCTGTTAAAAATGTTAATAAAATACATTTTATATGATCAAGGAGTGGTTTTTTTCTCAAAAATAATGGTTGGAATCAATTCAGCACCCTAAAAAACCCCGAGTTAGACATCCCACAAGTCAATATTGGCAAAAGTTAATTTTCCGATTTTTTTGCGCAGGCCCTCTGAGCACCCGAACTTTGATTGCCTCCCCAGAATTTTCCACAAGGATTTGGGTTTGCACCAATTGATAGGTGTTGGTAGACACTTAGATGAATACATTAGTGAAGAAATTTTTTGGAAAGCAATCTTTTCACAGATGGTCAATACAATTTGCTAAAATTCCCTAACTTTCAGCATTTATTTGTTAATATTTGCCTTGTTCTTGTGCTAGTTGTAATCCCTACTTGCGGGTTTTAGAAGGTGGAACAGAGTCCTCCCTGGAAGGATAGTCACCTCGTTTTGGTAAGGGATCGTGATTCAAGGACCAAGTTGTGAAGTTTTATTGTTCTCATCGTGGTTGTGCCTACAAAGAATTTGTTTGGCTTGGGTAAATGTCATGAAAAGGTTATCTGTTGGAACATTTTGACCTTATCCAGTCAACGGCTCTGTATGTTGCAGAATAACTCTTTCTCAATGACCAACCTCTATGTATCTGTCTCGTTTTCTTTAGTACACCTCACGATTGTAGGTGTAGAACATTTTCTAATCCGCAAGAATCCGGAGCTTTTTGCCGTACTTGACTGATTTGCTTGGTATATAAACGTTTTGACATATTTTCAAAGTGCAACAGTGAAAGTTAACATTTCTTTAAAACGGCCTTGGAAAACAATTTGGAGTGCAGACAACCAGGACATTTCATCGACATCAGTTACAAGAAAGGTAGAGGTTAGAAAATCAACATAATGGTCTGGAAGGTTCTGAAGAATAAGTACTGTGGATCCACAACATCGTGGCCACGTTGGATATTTTGATTGGCTGGCCTGGCAGAATTGATTCAAGCACACTGATTTGTACTTTAAAAATATTTTTTTAATGGCGTGAACAATCTTTGGTACATCACGGGTGATGAAGGTTGGGGTCAAGTTGCATAAAAATTGTGTGTGTAGTTACGGGGGAAAAAGCAAATACATATTTTGGGGGGCAACCCCCCTTTAGTGCCCTTAGACCCTGATTTTAATAATGTCGTAAACAAACTTTGGTACATCACAGGTGATGAAGGTCGTGATGAAGTTTCATCAGAATTGTGTATGTAGTTTCTAAGAAGGCAAATACCTCCCTCCATCGAACCATAGACTCAAACTGTCATTCAAATATTAAAACTGTCATCAATAACCGACGATTTTAACATGTTGCACTGCGTATCCCAACAACCACCAACAAATTATTTTAATGCTTATTTATAAGGTATTTTATAAATCATTATTTATTTATATATTTGTATCTAAATATCTCTATTTTATTCATCTGTAAATATAAATATATATATATATATATATATATATATATATATATATATATATATATATATATATATATATATATATATATATATATATATATATATATATATATATATATATATATATATATATATATATATATACAGCCTGGTGTTGGCGCAGTGGTTAGGGCAGCGGCTTGGGATCCAAGAGGTCCTGAGTTCAAGCCCCGTTGGGCCACTGAATTAATACACCAGGGGGTTGACTCAGCCTGTCATCCTTCCGAGGTCGGCGAAATAAGTACCAGTATACTGGGCCGGTGTATACCCCGGTTAAAATAGGTGTACCATATCCCTGTGTCGTAAGAGGCGACCAGGGTTGCGTCAGGAAGGGCATCCGGCGTAAAACATGTGCCAAATCACTATGCGGATCATACGGATGATCCGCTGTGGCGACCCCTAACGGGAGCAGCCAAAAGAAGAAGAAGAAGATATATATATATATATATATATATATATATATTTAATCAATAATATTAATTGTAGAATTTATCTCACTAAAATAATTAATTCATTATTATTATATCAAATACAATGCAACAGGAACTTGTTTACAAGAAAACCAACCAAACTTCAATAAAAAGTGATGATGGAGTCTTAAGACATCCTCACATAACCTGATCAAGCAGTCAGGCAAATATTCTCTGTTTAACATGATGGGAAAAACCTCAGCACGTTCCACAAAATCATCCGTTACTGAACAAATTCTTACAAATCTAAGTAGCTGAGATAAAAAGACATTGTAACCCATTTTGATTGGTATATTGCAACGTGGAAAGGTGTACAAGACTACAGGGAAACCGAAATCATCAACATTATGATATACACTTGTACTAAAGCAATTCTGTTGAACTCTAACACATCCAGAAATGCAGCAACTGTACAATCATAACCACTCCTGTTTGCAATCAGGCTATCTGGATAAATCTTGTGAAGCTGCCTATCCAAAAAATTAGAGTTAACCACACAAATTCCATCTACATAATGACACGTATGAGATAAAAAAAATTCACTCATCCTAATTTTTTTTTCCCTTCATCAGTTTCTGCATAAATTATAATTCACAGAAAATAAGAAAAATGTCCACTAGTAGGGAGCTGCAATTCCCACCCATGGGAATGGCCTTAACCTGTTGAAATATTATCCCACAAAAAGATACAAAAGTATTTAAAAAAAACAAGATTAACAACATCCTTAAACTTCTGCTTATCAAAACAATGAAAACTTGAGTATTTATTTTTGAGAAAAGAATGCTCTATCAAACCTGACACATAAAAAGTTGTTAAAAATAGTTAAAAACCTTGTCAATTACTTTGAAGAGTGAATCCCTCTTCAAAGTATCCAAATCAAATTTGTATATAAAGTTGAAAAATCAAAAAGTTCAACTGACTCGATATTGAGGCATCTACTATAATCCTAAGAACTTTGAAGAAGAATTAAAGCTCCTGAAAGTGTTTGAAAGAAAGTGTCCAGAAAGAAAGAACGCGTTTAATACTCCAGAACGAAAGTGAAGTTTGTTCACTCCAAAAACAAAAAAAACCATCAGGGTCTAATGGGGGTCTTTGGGTGGGAGGGGGGGTTGTTCCCAAAACGAGGAATTTGCTTTCTTCCCAGAAACTGCACACAGAATTCCGATGAAACTTGATGACATCCTTCATCACCCGTGACGTACCAAAGATTGTTCACGACATTAAAAAAAAAAAAAATCAGAGACTAAGGGGGTGTATGGGTGGTTGTCCTGAAAATATGTATAATTATGCTTTCTTCTCCAAAACTACATGGACACTTTTAATGAAACTTGAAAACAACCTTCATCACCCATTGTGTACCAAAGTTTGTTCACACCATTAAAATAAAATCAGGGTCTAAGGGGGTTTTTGGGGGCTGTACCCCAAAATATGTATTTGCTAAACCATAATGCCTGGTGTTGGCTTAATAGTTAGGGTGATGGGCTTGGGATCCTAGTATCCTGAGTTCAAATCGCACTTGGTTGTTGAATTAATACCAGGTGGGGTTGACTTTGCCTGCCATCCTTCTGAGGTTGGCAAAATGAGTGCCAGCTTGCTGGTATCCTGTGTTGGAGTGGTGACCTGTTCAGGATTGTACCCAATAGCCAAGGAGACTGCTTCGGCAGCACCAATGCTCTGCACAGAGTATGGTCCCAATGGATGGATATAACATTTGTTTGTTGGTACATTTTGCTGATTCCATGCCATGTTGACTTCCTCCTCAGTATCATTATTCTACCAGGTGAGCACCCAGGGGTATTGCCCCTATATTTACAAAACAGCGAGGTGAGTGAAGGTAAAAATTTTACGTACTCTGCAGTAAATATAAAACAGAAGACATGGTGTGGGATGATGATGATGCTGTTGGAGTGGGCAGTGGGGGAGTGGGGAGGAGCAGTGGGGAAGGTTACAAAGATGTGGATAAATAATTAGTGACTGCTGGTGGATCATCAAGTGAGCTGCTTGAATCACAGCTGGCGATTGGGGTAGTGGTGGTGCTGCTGTCGACCCTTGTGAAAAAAAAGCTTGTGATGGTGGATTGCTTTGATTTAGTTTGCAGGTCCTGTAGGTCTCTTTATAGGACATCATGGCAGCCTCCAACACCCTTTTACATTTTATGCTCCCATCCATGAATGGATCAATCACAAAAACCTTGGAGGGCACAGGGATTCAGTGATCAGTATTGCAGCATTAGTTTTACGACGAAGTCGCCTGCTGCATTGCCACATAGGAGAAGGGTAAGATGATCCTTATCTGCCTTGAACCCCAAAGCAGATATCTCCTGCTTTGCCAAGAGCGTATGAGATGGCATCCTCTTCCAAAATAATCCATTCAAGTTAGCGTTAAAGACCTGCTCCGGCATAAGTCCCTTTGCCTCTATTAGTTTCAGGAGCTGCGGTGGGTAGTCTTTCGCATCATCATGGTCTGTTGATGCTGCTTCCTTGACTAATTTCACATTATGGAGGAGAAATTTGAATTTCTTAATCCAGCCCTTGCTGGCATGGAACTTGTGGGTAGCCAAGGTTGAACTGGAGTCTTCGGCCATGGGTGCCCCATGGAAACGTTCATAAATGTGTAATGATTTCTCCCATATCACCGGTCCACTCAAAGGGAACTTTTTCTGCCTTTGGTCTTCGAACTAAACATTATGGACTATTTTCCATCCTTTCACAATGAGTGTTACGGGACTGGAATGACATGTAATTTAAAAAAAATTTTTTGCTGAATATTGAGAAATTTTGATTGGTCGCGATGACCGAAAATACCGTAATATTTTGTCGAAGTACTAACTGCGAAATGGAAAGGTTTTTGAAAGTGCCAATAAAACAATTTATGTTATACAGTGTTAAAGCACATAATTCAATCAAAATAAAATAAAGATTTTATAGGTCATAGAAAAAAAAAAAAAACATTGGAAGTTTACCGCCATTGATGCAGCATCTTATACACCTCCTTATTTATCAGGTTACAATTACTTCTTCGTGCCTGTTGTTTCTGTCCCTTATGACGTCTTTCAAAACAGTAAGCTTCCTGCTTGGAATGATTTTCAATTTTATTTGACTGCTAGGCAGACAAAGTAGAAAAAAATACATCTCACTCCTTTCTCGTGCATGTGTGATCAGGACGAATTCAGAGCTAAAGTACTGTTCAACCACAGGTTTGTTTTCAAAATATAATAATCAATTGAAATCAAAGTTGATCCATGATAATATACTGACAATCGTCGACAGACAGACAGTGAGAAGTGAACCAATTGCTTTACCCCGCTTTTAGCTTCAATGCGTGCGTGGGATAATGAAGAAAAAGGATGATTTATAAATCATAAACAACACTGCAATCAATGTTTATTCACACTTTGTACCATTGTGTACTAATTTTATTACCTCGGCCAGGAAAATCAACACCACAAGGCCAGGCAAATTGTCTGCCGCTTGCGAGTGTAAAAACAAAATGACGTTATATTTTTGTCTTGCATGCAAATGTTACATAATCTTGTGTACATGGGTCTGTGCTGTTTGTGTGGGAGGTGTGGACAGAATAGTCAGTCTGGCTGATATGCACCACTCTAAAGGTTACCCCTTGCCATGCCACCGCATGGCGGTGCGAACGAGGTGTCAGAGAGCATACATGTTGCTGGAATAGTCGGTTATGTCGACGTTTTCAGTGTGTTGTGAGTCTTGCCCAGTCATGACATGACTTGCACGTGCAAACATCCTCTTTTAGGCGTTTTAATATCCAATACTTCAAACACTGTTTAGGTGAATGGACATTATTTCCAGTCTTTCACCAAAATCTTGGTTGGAAAAAAAATCAATTGGATCTAAAAAATAAAAAATCTACACAACGCTGGGGAGAATGTATAGGATGTTCCAGTAGATTAAAAAGGTCAAACGTGAATAATCTATATACAAGAATGAGGGTCATGGAAGGGTGAGATAACAGAGGGTGAAAAGGCAATGAACTGATAGCAAGGCAGTATGGGCCACAGTTAGACAAAACAAGCAAGTGAATGAATGAAAAGGAGAGAGAGAGAGAGAGAGAGAGAGAGAGAGAGAGAGAGAGAGAGAGAGAAGAGAGAGAGAGAGAGAGAGAGAGAGAGAGAGAGAGAGAGAGAGAGAGAGAGAGAAAGAGAGACAGAAAGAGAGAGAGAAAGAGAGAGAGAAAGAGAGAGAGAGAGAGAGAGAGAGAGAGAGAGAGGAGAGAGAGAGAGAGAGAGAGAGAGAGAGGAGAGGAGAGGAGAGGAGAGGAGAGGAGAGGAGAGAGAGGAGAGAGAGAGAGAGGAGAGGAGAGAGAGAGAGAGAGAGAGAGGAGAGAGGAGAGGAGAGGAGAGGAGAGGAGAGGAGAGAGAGAGAGAGATAATTTTGGTGTTAGGGTTAATGTGGGAAGAAAAGAGAGCAGGTATCGAGATGGGAATGACGTGAGATGGTAGTGTGCCAGGTGCTTGAAATCCTGGAGGGAATTGAGTGGGATTGAACGGTAGATAGAGGGAGCCCATAGCAATATCCAACATCCAACAGGAAGAGCATAGCAAATACATTGCAGGTGGTGCTGGTGGTGGTGGTAGGGTTTATGAAAACCCTTCTGTTGGCACATATCCGACCGATGTGAGTATCTATGACCACGATCTAATAAAATTGATGTTGGGAGGGCCCAGCAGACACTTTAACAACAAGCAGAATGGATGTGATAAAGGCCAGGAAGGAGTGCATTTAGACCTTGTGACGTTGCTTGGTTACCAGTTGTCATTTTGAGCAGCAGTGACGCATTCAAAATGCTATTCTGGGATGGCACCTGACCTTGCTTTCTGCAGACACTGCACGTACACACTATTGGGCAGCCTTTGGATCCCTCTATTTAATTTGGCTTTGAAATCTAATCCCAGTTCGTTCATATCAAGATCACCCTTGGATTGAAAGTTCCACAAAAGCAAAGCTTTTATTACAATAGACATTCCGCATTAATTCCTTCTGTTTATGGATTAGCTTGTATTTTCAAACGGCTTGGGACATCTGTTTATTAAAGACCAAAAGAGGAAGAATCAACAATGCATGCACACTGTAGGTCATTGGAGGAATATAGATTTTACAAATTGTTGTTTTGCTTCCAGAAGCATAAATGATAAATGCGGTGACCGGATAGATCAGTGGGAACATGCTGGTCTCTGCACTGGCTGGTCTTGAGGGTTTCATTGCTGGTGGAACAATATCCGGCTAATATTGCCCTCTGGGGCTGCATCGCGCAACGCATAATCCTTCAAAGGAGACTTTATGCCAGGCTGTCGCCTCTGCAATGTGAGTTAAATATGCCATTCAATCGTTCGCATGATTATACTGTAATTAGAACTGGTGCAAGAGTCAAATTCAAAATTCCCTGTTTGGCAAGAGTTCGAATAGACTTCCTGATATCTCATTCGGACCCCTTCTGGACTTTTGCTGCTCTCCGGTCCTCAAACGCGGGATCGGTTATAGCAAAGGTCAATAAATCAAATGTAGCTTAAATCAGGACTACAATTAGTTCTCGCTTCTACTCTTTACAGCGAATACATAATTTTCCCAAAGTATGACATTTCTGCAGCAATTATAATTTATTGCAACTACAACGACCTACAACGTCAATGTCTGACACATCTCACTCAACCGCAAACATCTGCACATAACATTGGGCCAAGGATCATAATCAAAGGATATATCAGATCATAGTTACTGAATTCATTGATAGTATGGAATCAAGTGTTTGGTTCTACAATGATGATGACATTTCTTCAAACACTGGAACCTAGTTAGTGGTGAAATTTAGATATGCGTGAGAGGGCGCTCTTCAACAACCCTTCGGAAAGATGAAGTGAAGAATTTATGGGAGGTTTTGCAGACGCTGCCATCAGGCCGAATAATATTCATCTGCACCTCAATTTAGTATTCGTGCCGTGGCATCCCCGGTTTCAGATTTGCCAAATTTGCAGAATGTGACAATCACAGAGAATTGGGCTTGGAGAGGCCGTGCACGATTCGGATCTTTTGGTGGATACGGTGTCACAACCTCCACATAAAATGAACCCGATTCAAAGGAGCCAGTTCCCCGGGGTGTTGAGATATAGTAGGTGAAGAATACAAACTGTTTGTTTTTGCACATGAATGTCTGTTGTCTGTACCTGCAGGTGGTAGGAATGTCAATTGCATTGCAAGCAGGAGGGTCTTTGCATCCAAGAGGTGGTGCTACTCGTATAAGGTTCAGCTGTCCACAAGTAAGCAAATGGTCATGAGTTCTGTTCGAGCTGATAATCATGAGGTCGTGAGATGGAATACTTCATCGGCGTGGGCTTCAAATTGGTTTGATGAATTAGTTCTGATCATCATGCTTGTTCTTAAGGGAATACTGTACAACAGAAAATGGCCATTATTGTACAATTAGTATGAAAGACCATCAAAAATGACAGGTTGGAATTATTTTATTCAAAATTTTCAGACTACAAGATACGATGTTTCACTGCAAGAAGTGCTATTTTAAAACAGCACATGTACAAATGTTCCTCTATTTGCTTTATCCTCTGGGATGTTTCATTTCGATGACACAGTCTCGTGAGCGCACCAAAGTCTGAAGCCTCGGCCTAACTTCAGGTGTGCTTTTATCTTAATTATTTATTAGACAACCTACGGATGTAAATGAACACTCGTTTTACTCTGCGTGTGTTGCACATCAAATGCGGTTAATTTCACCTCCCTATTCTTTGTATTAATTGTCATTTTTTAAAACGTTTCTGTGCACTGCCGTTGATGCCTGGTTTCAAGTTACCGTCTACATTTTCAATAGAAGAGATGCAATTACTCTTTTTATGAAAAATGTTTTTCGAGGTTTTTTTTATTGTGAAAAATAGACCGTTGTGAACTCACGGTCGTATTAAAAGATTGGCCTTGAAAATCCTTCTTAAATCATCCTTATGAAGGGGGACAGACAAATGCACAAACACACAAATCCACATTGTGTTTTGTACAGGTAGATTCTTGGAAACTTCTTTTCAAAAACAGTAACCAGCAAAAGCAATAGATACGTCATTGGGTGGTCGCTAGGCTACCCTTATTCTCAGTTTTTCCGTCTGTCTGTATGTTTGTATGTATGTAATGGACAGCTCTGGAGGCCAGAGGAGTCAACCGATTTTGATGAAACTTGACTGGTATTTTTATACCAGGATCTAGTTCTATGCTTTTGAGCACCGTTGCTATGGACACCACCGTTGCCTAGCAATGGGACTTTGAAATGTTTGAAAAATCCTAAAAAAAATATTTTTTCGAAAATCAAAAATCAGCTTCCAGGCTTTTATGCGCACTATAATTACACTCTTTGGCAAAAATTTTCAGCCCGATCTGTCAAAAACTGTATGACTAGTATGCAATTATGTAGCGACCACCCATGTCGCCTACCGGCTTGTCCATTTATTCATCGTCATTGTTTTGTTCGATTGTAACTAAACCATAACTGTAGAGCACATTACAGCTGCTCTTCCTTTAGTATTTTGAAAAAGAAAAGCCTCTAACAGAACAGTATGGTGTAATGCTCTGAAAACTAAGTAGAGCAGCCTCTATTTAATAAAGGCATACAATTAACCTGTCTTTTGCCTTCAAGCGACATTTACTAACTGATGAGATTGGAAACGTCAATGTGCTTCACTTGAATTACAAATGAATTCAATGACGATGAACAAATCAATCATTTATATGGCATTATGAACTTCGGACTTCTTTCATGCCAATATTTTGTTCTGGTGTCATGTTTGTAAAATGTGTGCAAAATAATTACGAATGACAGCAATAATAGTTATGGTGATGGTCTTAATAACAACAATAATGTTTATTATTAATTCATTCATTTTGGAAAGTCACACCGTTGCATCATGCGAATGAGTCAATCATAGCCCTGGCTGGCTAAATTGTAACATAACCTTTAATGTTGCGATATACATACTTTGCATCTCCTATTATGAGGAGAAGCCTGTCAGCAATATCAAAGTTGTCTTTGGAGGTTCATGTTCAAAGGGTAGGTTTTATCAAGGTAAATCGAGAAAAGTATGCTAACTTCCATGAAAAGCAAAGTAAATTCGAATGTTAACCCTTTGTTAATGCAAGAGCCAACTCCAGTGAACAGAGAAATTGGAGGACAGGACAAGGAGACGACAAGATGTATACGTGTGATATGTGTAGTAAAGAGGAAACTCGAGTGAGGATTTCTTTGCAATACTTGTCCCCTACTGATGTGATACAGGGTGTTCCAAAAAAAAAACCTGGACAGCTGTGGTTATTCATATTGTGACGTCCACGGGACTTGAACAGTCCGGCCAACGTAGAATGAGCCGAAACGATGGAGGCGGTTTATTTATTTATAACCCAAACATGGCGGTTCTAATCGCTCTACCGCAAACGGGACGAGGAAGGTGGCACGAGTCACTTTTCACTGAGTTGATGTTTATTTGTTTTTAATATTAACCAGAAATAACAAGACTCGGCAAGAAAAGGGATCCGGGGAGATTCGATGGGATGGTGTGGGATCGGGCGTGGGGAAAAACACAGACAATTCCAATGAATTTTCAGATCTCAAACCCTCGAAGGCGCCAAGCACACACACACACACACACACACACACACACACACACACACACACACACGACGTAGCTATTTCTGGTGGTCAGGCTGGACCGTGGTGTGGACGCAACTGTCCCTGGATCGGCGTTGGACGAGCTGGCCTTGCTCTCGTCAGGGGGGGGGGGGCAGGAGAAACCGTGGTGCTGTCGACCTCCTGGTCTTGGCCCAAGTCCGCTCACAGCCGCCAGGGAACCAGTTCTGGCGCCAAGTTGCGAGCAGGAGAGGGAGGCAGGTCCGCCCGCCGTTCGACCCCGTACTCCGAGTCAGCAGAACCCCAGAGCCAACCAAGGTGAGGCACGAGGCTCAGCAAGGCTCCAAGACATGATGAAGAACATGATCGAATCAGCACAACAACAAGGACGCTCTCTGCGCAACAGCCTCCACACCAAAAAAACCACGATCTTTTTGTCCCGATCTTCTTCCTCTTCGACCCCGAACAGAACCTTTTTATCCTCCCGTCCTCGTCACTTCCAATCGAGCCATTTTATTGGCCCTCCGCCAATCGTGATCACGGGGCGGAGCCATCCGCAGCCCTGTCCTGTGACGTCACGGCCAGCCTCCAGAGAATACCAAAAGGGGTTTACGCAGACACACTTACCCTATCCCGTGTCCCTATCTAATTACGTGACAATTATCATTTCCCCCTTGAAGAAATGGACATTTACTAGACAACTTATCACCACTGAATTGCTACTTATTACATCGAGATCCTGGTAAACTCGAACAGCATGGCATACCTAATTAAACATCCTAATTACCCTTTGAATGCATACCCCCCCTCAAACGTAACACTGCCCCCTCCTCTGGTACCGCAGCTCCTGCAAGGTATATCACAGGCGCTACCGTACCAGCCTTAACACTTACTGACTCACACCTAATTAACCTAACGAAATAAAGTAGGAGGGGCAATGGGCAGCGAGTCGCAGCTAACTTACCTATCCTGCTTAATGTACTACCCCCTTATGGCCTTATCCTCGCCGAAACAATCATTCGTTTTTTTAAAATTTTTTTAATTCTATTACATGAGAGCACTGAGCGAAGTTGCACTCCATCTTCTGCATCATCGCTCTTGCCCAACACTCTTCCAGTGATATGGGGAGGGGAAACAAAAGGTTCCACAAAAACACAACACTTATACTTTACATTCCTACTCTAAGCCTTAACGACACTATTCACAGGATATTTACACTTGACCGCCTCCCCCAGTGGATGCTAATAGACCCAGCGTTACCTGGGGAGCCAATTTTCAAATTTGCTTGCCCCAAAATTATGCGGACATCATGCCCTTGCTGCACATGTCAAGTTGTGCGGGATCGAGTGGGACTCATACATCTTCACAACACTCACACCATGGTAATCATCACATTTCTAGGTCATGGTCCCCATTTTAATGATGCAGGCTGAATCCCGTCGTGGCCGTGGGGTGGGTTACCACAAGATGATGGGGGCATCTCAGGTGCAACCATGCCCACAGGTAAGCTTTAGTCCAACCCAGACGTTTCTCCGCCCCGCTCCCTTTGATTCCCTCCCCCCTGGTAGCCATCAGCTCTAATCCTGTACAACACTCTGGAAGGGGTCTCACTGGCTCCTCTGGCCTTCCTGGGTCGCCAAGGTCCTACCCGCCTTGGTCGCCCAACCAGACCCTCTCCCAGTTGCCTCCAGACACTGTCACCATTAGCCACCAGGTGGTGAATCTCCTTGAAGGGGGTCGCAATTCACGTTCACCGTGAGCTTCAGCAATCCCTGTGGTCAAGCACATCATCCCCACCCACAAAACCCACATGACTCCCCCACCCCATCGGCCTTACATGTGACACCTGCATTTCTAACACTTTGCCGACCATGACCTTCCCTGTTACCACACCATGTCCAATAAAAATCAATGTGTGCACCATACATTTCACTTCTTAACTTGAAGCAACTCACACAGCACTTCTCACCCGATCCACGCACCAGCCATTGGACAGCCACTCGTGCCCGCTTTGTTACCAATTACCCACTGTCCTGATTGTCACTCTAAAACCCAGCAGAACTTACAAACCCATGCCAATTTTCCCACAATTCATTTTTTTCACCAAAGGAGGGCACTTCGCCACAATCTCAGCAGCCGAGCATGGCCGTATATGCTCAGCCCAATCTAGTCTCCCCGACCCCCGACAGTGATCTCCGGACCCGACCTATGAAAGGGCATCTCGGATAGACCGGGCGGTTCAGCAGGAGGATTCACCCTCTCCGAGTCTAAAAGTCTATTGGAGGGTCCCTCCATCGCCGGGTACCGGCAATATCGTTGCATGTGTCCTCTTCGCCCGCACCGGAAACAACTCCCCATAAAAGGCCCCCGTGAGTATCGGTGAAATGTCTCTTCAAGTTCCGGACCCCCTCGGCCATAATCGAATTGCTCTATTGGCTGGGCTGGACCCCGCCACTTTGGCGCACCAACTACCGAATTACCCCTTATCAAACTTAACAGTTTCTGGCAAATTTCCTGAAACATTTGGGTAATGCCAATTTCTCCCAGCCCCTCTCCATGATCCTGGATCTCCGCCTGTCGGACCGTCACCGATGGCCTCTCGGGCACCCGACCCGGCCGCCTCCACGAGGCCAGCCTGGCTGCGCACTCAGCCGCTCGGTGAACGGTGGGTGGATCCTGTAACTCCACTAGCGCTCGGACCTCAGGGTCAGAAAGAGCAGCTAAAAATTTCTCGAGTGCCAGTCTGTCCCATGCCTCCACTGTAAGGTCCCGATACGCGATCCTGACTGATTGGTAAATGTCCTGTGCCAGCTCCTGCACTGTCTCACCCGGCTTTAATCTGCGGTGCTGGAGCTGGGCCCGCACCAGATCACAGTTTGCCCCGAACCCAAACCGACGGCTCAACGCCTCGCAAATGTGGGATCTCGTCAACATCCCACTCCTGACACCAATGTGACGTCCACGGGACTTGAACAGTCCCGCCAACGTAGAATGAGCCGAAACGATGGAGGAGGTTTATTTATTTATAACCCAAACATGGCGGTTCTAATCGCTCTACCGCAAACGGGACGAGGAAGGTGGCACGAGTCACTTTTCACTGAGTTGATGATGTTTATTTGTTTTTACTATTAACCAGAAATAACAAGACTCGGCAAGAAAAGGGATCCGGGGAGATTCGACGGGATGGTGTGGGATCGGGCGTGGGGAAAAACACAGACAATTCCAATGAATATACAGATCTCAAACCCTCTAAAGCGCCAAGCGCGCACGCACGCACGCACGCACGCACGCACGCACGCACGCACGCACGCACGCACGCACGCACGCACACACACACACACACACACACACACACACACACACACACAAAACGTAGCTATTTCTGGTGGTCAGGCTGGACCGTGGTGTGGACGCAACTGTCCCTGGATCGGCGTCGGACGAGCTGGCCTTGCTCTCGTCAGGGGGGCAGGAGAAACCGTGGTGCTGTCGACCTCCTCGTCTTGGCCCAAGTCCGCTCACAGCCGCCAGGGAACCAGTTCTGGCGCCAAGTTGTGAGCAGGAGAGGGAGGCAGGTCCGCCCGCCGTTCGACCCCGTACTCCGAGTCAGCAGAACCCCAGAGCCAACCAAGGTGAGGCACGAGGCTCAGCAAGGCTCCAAGACATGATGGAGAACACGATCGAATCAGCACCGTACGCTCTCTGCGCAACAGCCTCCCCACCAAAAAAACCACGATCTTTTTGTCCCGATCTTCTTCCTCTTCCTTTTCGACCCCGAACAGAACCTTTTTATCCTCCCGTCCTCGTCACTTCCAATCGAGCCGTTTTATTGGCCCACCGCCGTCGCCTTCTGCCAATCGTGATCACGGGGCGGAGCCATCCGCAGCCCTGTCCTGTGACGTCACGGCCAGCCTCCAGAGAATACCAAAAGGGGTTTACACAGACACACTTACCCTAACCCGTGTCCCTATCTAATTACGTGACAATTATCATTTCCCCCTTGAAGAAATGAACATTTACTAGACAACTTATCACCACTGAATTGCTACTTATTACATCGAGATCCTGGTAAACTCGAACAGCATGGCATACCTAATTAAACATCCTAATTACCCTTTGAATGCATACCCCCCCCTCAAACGTAACAATATACTTAGTACCGCAAATGATACACCAATACCCTTTATTTCATATAATACAGAAACTTACAACTTTTTCTTTGTTTTCAGGTCTGGTGATTAAATGTAAAAGAAAACTGCGACTCCACAGGAGAAAGCTCAGTGCATCGAATGGTTCATCAAGATGAGATCTGACACGCAAGTTCAGCGTAATTTCGGTACAAGGTCTGGAAGGAATCCACCATCACAGACTCGGATCGGAGAGTGAGTGGTACAGGAGGTTTAAGGAGACTGGAAATTGCCGGAAACAGAAAAGTCCTGGTCGACCAAGCACAAGTGCAGTAGACGTTGAACGAGTGCGTGAATCATTTCAACAAAGTCCCAGAAAATCAATTTGACGCGCATCCAGAGAACTGGGACAACCAACCACCAATGTACACAAGATTTTGCATAAAAGACTGAAGATTTATGCCGATAAGGTGCAGATTCTGCAGGAATTCAAAGCAAACGACAGACCCAAATACAAGGTGTTTGCCTTGGAAATACTCAGTCATATAAACGATGATGAAGATTACCTGAAAAAGGTCATGTTCACAGACGAAGCTTGCTTTCATGTCTCGGGGAAGGTCAACCAGCACAATGCAAGGATCTGGGGCTCTGAAAACCCCCACGTGATCTTTGAACACATACACGATAGTTAAAAGGTCAATTTGTGGTGTGGCCTTCTCCATGACTGTTTGGTGAGTTCAGACACAGTGACCTCAAAAACGTACATGAATATTTTGGAAGGGTTCACCTTCCCACAGATTGAACATCTGCAACCTGATATCATTTTTCAACAGGATGGTGCTCCCCCTTATTGGCCCTTTGTCGTTCGAGCCGTCCTAAATGAAAAATTTCCAGGTTGCTGGATTGGCTGAGATGGACCAACCACCTGGCCCCCATGATCACCAGGCATAACCCCTCCTCCCCCACTTGATTTTTTTTTCTGTGGGGAGTTTTCCAAAGATGTTGTCAACAAAATCAAGGTGGCAAACCTGCAGGATCTTTGTTCTCGGATCACAGCTGCATGCATACTGGTGGATGCAAACATGCTGCGCCGAACATGGCAAGAACTCTGTCCTGCCTTGATGTACTGCATGCGACAAACGGAGATCACTTTGAAGTGTATTGATGGTGTGCACAAAACTTTACAAGTTTCTGTATCATATCAACTAAAGGGTGTCATTGTATCATTTGTGCTTCTAAACATATTAACAACCAAATGTGTTCAGTTCTTTTTGGAACACCCTGCATTTTCTAAGTCCCAAAAAGGTAAAACCGTGAAAAATTGATGAAACGCCCTAAAACTTGAAGTTGTTCTGTAACATATCATATTAAAGTCATGTACCAAGTTTCAGTTGAATATGTTAAATGGATACAGGAAAAGGTCTTAAAAGGCACGGGTAGGACAACCTATAGTTCCCTCCGGTGAAACTGGTAGGGGACTAATAAGAGGAGATGTGGCAATCTGGATTAAAGACTACTGTATCGAAAGAGAGAAAAGGATTCTGTGTGGATAGAGAGAAAAGATGGTAAAAAAAAAAAGAAGCAAGGTACTCGTCAGATGCTTTCATCATGCTAGTGGTGTGAGGGAAGAGCAGCATTATAATGTTCCACGAGGAATTCAGAAAGGCATGTGGTAAGGGAAGACTATGATTATGGGGGATTTTAATTTGCCAGGTATACATTTGGTCCATGAACATGGAAAGGGCAAGAGAGAAGAGGATTTTTTTTAGACGTCGTCAACGATTGTTTTTGAAGTCTGTTTATAGATAAGCCACCAGGGGCTCTTTTTAATGCGAATATGGTGGAAAAGGTGGAGGTAGGAGAGAATTTTGGTTCAAGTGACAATAACATAATGAATGCAAGGATTTTGTGAAGAGCTGGCATTTGGGGTCACAGAATAAGGCTAACCTTGAGGGGTATCAAGAAACAGTTAGGTGCTATAGATTAGCACAAGGCATGGGCGTCGATTGCTTTTGAAAAGTGGGGGGGAGGGGGGGACATTGCATGTCCAGACCACGAAGCCCACTTCGTGCCGGCGTGGACACAGCAAGTCTACCCTGACAAATTCTTGATTTTATACACTCATTGACATGCTGCCTTCTGATCACACAAATCCCTAAAATTAATCTGACCATCTATCGACCATCTTTTTATCAAATGTAAGCAGACGGAGCAAAATTAAACATTAATCATACACATTTCAAAGTTTCAAGTGTCATCAAAGAAATATATATATATATATATATATATATATATATATATATATATATATATATATATATATATATATATATATATATATATAATTGTTTATCAAGCCTCCTTCTCACGACCCTTGAACTGATTCACTAAACATAAACTGAAAACTAGACTGACGTATAAATTGATATTACACGAGTACGGTCAACTTACCTTAAAACTTGCCAAAAATATGAACCCTCTTGTCTGCCGATCCAGTTAAAAAAAAACAAACTTTGTAGCAATGTCTTGGGGGTCAAGTGCAGTCAGACGATCTCGGTGAACATGACAGATCACGAGATGGTTGAGGCGTTGTTGGGTCATTGTGGAACGTAACCAAGTCTTCATACGTCTGAGTGCGCTGAATGACCGTTCAGCTTCGCATGAACTTGCTGGGGAAACCAGTAGAAGCCGAAGCAAACGTTCTACCTGTGGTAACATTCGACGGACTTCCGGCACCATGTCTACAAATATCTTACGGTAATCCTCAACAGATGAACCACTGAACTGGTTACGAAAGAAGCCAAGTTCTTGTTCTAGGGCAGGGGTCGGGAACGTGTGGCTCGCGAGCCAGGTGTGGCTCTTTTGATGATTGCATCTGGCTCGCAGATAAAATTGGAGTTTGAAACTTTGAAAGCCCAATATTTCTCGCAGAAGCTTTACCTATAGTTTGAATGGTGTCATGCTTCATTCACGTGCAGGGCTGAACTTGCCAGAAGGAGAGAAGAAAAAATGCCTCCGAATTGACTGAAGCGGTTTTTGTTTTGTCCAGTCATGCGGCCGACGCGACTAGTGATTTCGGTTCCTCCGATGACGTGCCGCCGCCGAGATGCATAGTGGAATTCATCTCGACCAATCACGCGCCACCGCTGAGGTGACAGCATCCCAGAGTCGGCCGGCCGCGCCGCACCTCTCGAGTATATAAGCCCTTGCGCAGGCCAGCCAGACTCACTATTTGCCAAGCCTCAGTTGGGCCAACATCTCCCTCTCTCTCACTTGCTCAAAGCTAACCCTTCGACGAAGAAGATGGCGAAAAGAAAAAAAGATGAGGAGTATCGTACATTTCAGGACGAATGGGCTGAAGAATTCGCCTTTGTGGAGAGAGCAGGTTCTGTGGTGTGTCTAATTTGCAATGACAAAATTGCATCGATGAAACGGTCGAATATAAAGCGGCACTTCGACACGCGCCATGCTACCTTTGCATCAAAATACCCTGTGGGAGACAGCAGAAAGAAAGCGTGCCAAGAGCTACTGAGCAGGGTGCAAGCCAGCCAGCAGCAACTCCGCGTATGGACCCGGCAAGGTGACTATAATTCCGCCAGCTTTGCTGGATCTTTAGCAATAGTGAGGAATGGAAAACCATTCACAGATGGCGAGGATGCTAAAACGTTCATGCTGGATGTAGCCAATGAACTTTTTGATGATCTTCCGAACAAAGACAAGATAATCAAACGGATACAAGACATGCCTCTGTCGGCAAGAACTGTTCATGATCGTACCATCTTGATGGCAAACCAAGTGGAGGAAACGCAAGTGAAGGACATAAATACAGCGCCGTTCTTTTCCCTGGCTTTGGATGAGTCAACAGACGTAAGCCATTTGTCGCAGTTCAGTGTGATTGCAAGATATGCTGCTGGTGATACACTGCGCGAAGAAAGTCTTGCTGTTCTGCCAATAAAAGGGTCCACAAGAGGTGAGTATTTATTCAAGTCTTTCATGGAGTTCGCTCAGGAAAAAAATCTACGAATGGATAAACTTATCTCGGTGTGTACTGATGGTGCTCCGTGTATGGTGGGGAAAAACAAAGGATTTGTGGCGCTTCTCCGTGAACATGAAAATAGACCCATCCTAAGTTTCCATTGCATTCTACACCAGGAGGCACTTTGTGCTCAGATGTGTGATGGGCAGCTTGGCGAAGTGATGTCGCTGGTCATTCGTGTGATCAACTTTATTGTTGCCCGAGCCTTAAATGCTCGCCAGTTTAAAACACTGCTGGATGAAGTTGGAAATAACTATCACGGTCTGCTTTTGCACAGCAATGTGTGTTGGTTGTCAAGAGGGAAGGTGCTTAGCCGTTTTGTGGCTTGCCTGAACGAAATCCGGACTTTCCTTGAAATGAAAGGGATTGAGCATCCTGAGCTAGCCGAAACTGAGTGGCTCCTCAAGTTTTACTATCTCATGGATATGACTGAACATCTGAACGAGCTCAACGTGAAAATGCAAGGCATTGGAAATACAGTGTTATCCCTTCAAGCCGTGTTTGCTTTTGAAAACAATCTGGAGCTCTTTATCATGGATCTTCAAACAGGTCGTTTACTACATTTTGAAAAACTGAGACAATTTAAAGATGCATGCACAGCAAGTGAGCCCACTCAAAACTTTGATCTCCACCAGTTAGCTGGCTTCACATCCAGTCTCCTACAGTCATTCAAAGCATGCTTTGGAGAATTTCGTGAGCACACTCGTCTTTTTAAGTTCATCACCCATCCAAACGAGTGTTCACTGAACACAGCCGACCTGAGTTACATTCCTGGTGTCTCCGTCAGAGATTTTGAAGCAGAAGTGGCTGACCTGAAGGCCTCAGACATGTGGGTGAATAAGTTCAAGTCACTGAATGAAGATTTGGAAAGAATCGCACAACAGAAAGCAGAGTTGGCGAGCAAGCACATGTGGACAGAAATGAAAAAAACTTCAACCCGAAGACGAGCTGATTATCAAAACTTGGAACGCGCTTCCTGTCACATACCTCACACTGCAGCGTGTGAGTATTACTGTATTGACCTTGTTTGGATCTACGTATGCATGTGAGCAGTCATTCTCGCATCTTAAAAACATCAAGTCCAACCTACGATCACGTCTAATGGATGAAAGCCTCAACGCTTGCATGAGGCTTAACCTCACCAAGTACCAACCAGACTACAAAGCCATCAGCAAATCCATGCAGCACCAGAAGTCCCATTAATGGTGAGTATTATAACAACATTATTTAAAATAATAAATTCAGAGGCTTATTATACTCACATTTAGTTGAATTCAGTCTTAAAATATATTATATGGCTCTCACTGAAACAGATTTCCAAATATTTTGCTTTCATGGCTCTCTGAGTCAAAAAGGTTCCCGACCCCTGCTCTAGGGAATCCGACAGTTTTGGGATATTTGTGGACTATTTGTGGTTTGAATGACCCAGACAGGAGCATTTCACCCAAGTCCTTGTACGCCATGAGGTCAGTTGATGTGAAGCATTCGTTCAAGTTCTCGGATGCGCTGTCGATGACTTTGAAAAATTCAACTCTGTATACCTCCTCTGCAGAATTGGCAGTGTATTCCTGCGTGCCTCCATCAAGTCTCTTCGGAAGGTTGCGATTACAAGGGAGGGTCACTGGATCTAGTTGGCACTGCTGGAGCTTCTGTTGTGCTGCTTCGAAAACCTCCTTAAACATCTGGTCGGTACGGAGAGATTGGAGATTCTGCGCAGTTACCTTTGCAGCAGTAAGCATACCAGAGACGGTAACTTGTGAACCCTGAAGTGCCTTATTGAGGTATTCAAGGGATTGGAGAACGGGCAATGATGCAAACAGACCGAGAACACACTTTCCTGATGAAAAACAGCTTCGAATACCGTTGGCTCGCGATGCCGTGTTCGTACCAAAGTAATCACTTGCTTGTTGAAGGGCATCCAGTACCGCTTCATAGTTATCCAATATCGATTTCATGGCAAGAGAATGAGTTAACCAATGTGTCGGGCAAATTAGCCTCAGGCATGTAGGGCAATGAGTGTCAGCATCATCAGCGTGGACATTCAAGTACAGATGCTTGAATTTTCCAGAGTTGTTGTAGATGTTGCTGAGTACCTGGACATAATCAAGGGCGTCTCTTATGAATGGTGCAGTTTGTAGGGCTTTGGATGTGATGAGTTGGGTGACATGAGCTCCACAGTGAACATAATTGTCCAGCGGTTGGAGTTTTTTTGAGCTGTCCTTGACAGCCCTTGTACTTTCCGGACATGTTGCTTGCCCAATCGTAAGTCTGCGCTCTAAGGTGTTCAATAGGGAGTTGACACCGAATTAGGACATCCTGAAGCATCTTACAAAGTGATACTCCTGTTGTTGACGATACTTGGTAGAGGCCGATGAGATAGTCTTGAACATCAAAGGAATCCGTCACATAGCGCACACACACCGACTCCTGCTCAGGACCCTGAATATCTTGCGTTCCATCAGTTACGAGTCCGAACTGAGTGGACATTTCATTCCCGTTACTGCAGATATTTCTGAGGATGGCATGACTCATCAACTATAGAATTTCGTTCTGAATTTCTCCACTTGTGAACGTCGTCTTCCATGACAGCCACGTCTTGAGGTTTACATCATCCTCGGCTCACAACTGTAAGCGCATTTTGAAATTCCCTCCAGAGGCATCCTTCCCACGAATTGCAAAACCTTGTCGGGCTAAATATTGCAGTGAGGTGATAATCTTCAGAAGTGCTGACCGTGCAGATCTTTGCTCTTCTCGCAGTTTGCTGCTCAGCTGCACATGGACACCAGGTTGACTTCTGCAATATTTCAGATTTTCAGAGGCAAGCCTATGTGTGTTTGATCGTTCGAGTTGTCTGAATTTTTCTGTAGCCTTTTTCCAGTTCCAAAAGCCCTTTGAGACAAATGCGTCTTCTGCACAGTGGGCAAGTTCGGTAAGTTTTTCACGAGAAGCGTCCATACAGGTGCGACAGAGTACACCGCCGATGCTCTGATCAAAATGAAGCCACGGAAAATCTTTGAACCACTGTTGTTGAAACTTCAACTTTCGGTTTGGCAGTATTTGGACTGGGATACAACTGACATCATGAGGTTGAAAAGGCTGATCTGGGAAATTAGGCCGAGTACTCGCACATGCATCCTTTTCTGCTACCTTCTCCTTTGAATCGTCCACCTCTTTCTGGGAACTTCATTGCTCCAGGAGAGTGGTTGGGGATGTGCTACTTGATGCTATCGCGAAAAACTTTCTGATATCCATATCCTCTATGAAACGAGAAGGGAATTACATTTCAGTTGAATAAATTTTGACATGTGAATTATAAGGGATATTTTTGCGTAACAGGGCATTTTTATTCGGTCTATCCTTTATCCTTATTCTGTCGGTCTATCCTTTGTCTTTGTCCTTGTGCAAACGGAAAATTATTCGGATGATGGCGGAAGAGAAATTCCTCCCGGAATGTTATTTTTCCTCGTAAAAATTGCAAGCCGCGGCTAAGCTACTAAGCCTAAGCCTTTTTTAATAGGATTTTCGAGGTAATTTCATTATTACCCTATAGATACTGTATAATCCGAGAGCAGAATTCAAAAATAATTTTCCGTTCGTTTGTCCGAACCGCTTCGGTGAATTTTGCATATTTTTCAACAGCTTCCTTTTAAAATCTATAATTTAATCCTCATAAGTCAGACGACCGAATGATACCTCTCGTTTTGTAGGTCTATACCTACCCTAAGTCCAAGTACCGATGAAATTTTTTTTTACATTAACCGTCGCAAAAGCGAGTGAATCAGCGCATTTTATTTTATGTTTCCCCAGTATTCAAAGCTAATTTAGTCGCCAAAATACCCACTTTCCTTGGATTTTCACCCGGTGTTCAACGTTGGGATTTAGGCCACTGTTATCGACTGCGAAATATGAAAACAGAATTGCAAAATATCTTTCCGTTCGTTCGTGCGAGCCGGTAGAGTGAAACCGCGTCATCCTGCACAAGCTCCACCATCTCAATCAGCATACCAGGCCGCAAAATCTTTTAGTGCCTTATAACTCGACGGTGCAAAGTCACAGAAATTAAACACACACATCATCGTGCAGGTAATAATATCAGGCATCCGGCGATATAAGTTAGAAAGGTGAAATGAACTATTTTTAGTCGCTAAAGGGGCCCCGAGCCATTGCGGCCTAACACTATCCGAGGCATGGTGCTATGGGCCATGAAGCCGCGATTTCTTTAAACACTCATAAAATGACGATACAAAGTCTGAAAACGTCCCAACATACCTCAAAATGTCCAGGTCACGTTCCCTGTTAGTGGGTGAACAATCCAACGCTTGGCGAATTCTGCTTCGCAATGATAGGAAGAGCCGACATCGAAGGATCAAAAAGCGACGTCGCTATGGACGCTTGGCCGGTGGGAGACCATGGCTTGGGAAGCACGGATTCTCAATGTTGAATTGTTAACCTATCATCTCTAATAGAACTATAATAGACCATTAACACTTTAATAGAGATTTAAAAATGTATTCTTGTATTTGAGGAGCATCTCGGCCTGGTTGTACTTGAGCAGCTCGTTTTGTGTTACGTAACATACTTCAATGAAAAAAGTGTGGGGGGGGGGGAAATCGATATGTTGTTCCCCCCCTTGATAAAAAGTGGGGGAGGACATGTCCCCCCCGTCCCCCACCAATCGACGCCCAAAGCACAAGGGAACAGGAGGGTAATCACCATTCGAGAAATTGGCAATTTTCAAGGAGCAAATGTGCAATGCACAGAATAGTATATTTCAGTGAGGTGTAAAGTGAGAGATGGAGAGAGTCCATGGAGCTTGAACATGGATGTAAGGAGTGGTATCAAGGACAAGCAGAAGGCATTGATTTACCTCCGGCACCGAAGGTAAAGAAGGTTATGTTTACACCCCTTTCTGCCTGTTTGTCCGTCTGTCTGTGTGCAGGATATCTCAAAAGGTTGTGGACGGATCTGGATGAAATTGGGTGGGCTGATTTGGTGTGTGACACGGACGAACTGATTCGATTTTGGTGAAGATCTGGATCCGAATACGAGAATTTTTTTTGTGATTCTTCACAATTTGAGAGATAGGGTTAAATGAATACATAGCACGATATCTCAAAAAGGTGTGGACCGAATTGGATGAAACTTGGTGGAGAGGTTGGGTGTGTGACAAGGACGAATTCATTCGATGTTGGTGAAGATCCGGATCGGGATCCTGCGACAAGAATTTTTTAAGTCATTCTCCACCATTGAGAGATAGGGCCAAAAATGACACATAGCACGATATCTAAAACATCTCTGGACAGATTCAGCCGAAACTTGGTGAACATATTGGGTGTGTGACAGACGAATTAATTGGAATTTGGTGAAAATCCAGATCCGAATGCGAGAATTTAAATTTTTAAAAAAGTGATTCTTCACCATTGAGAGATGGAGCCAGAATGATATGTATCACGATATCTCAAAAAGATGTGGACAGATTATGACAAAACTTGGTGGATGAGTTGGGTAGGTGAGAAGAACAATCCAATTATATTTTGGTCCAGGTACAAATGCAGATCCTGCCAATCAGTGTTATACAAAACATAAACCATTCAGCCCGGCAGAGGTATGCGCTCGACCGAGTGCTGTTGTAGTTTGTGGTTGTAATCATAGAGGGATAAATTCTAAATCATAAGAAGTGTTGGTACTGTACCGGAAATTATTGAGCCTTTATATATAAATATTGGGTGGAGTTTTGGTCACCACATCTGAGACACCAGTTTTGGTTTGGTTTTGGCACCAGCTGGTTTCACCATGTTGACCACTGCAGCTCCATCAAGGATGATGACGTCGGTCTCTGGCATATTACTTTGGTTGTCATCACAAGTTTTGATCGCTATCACCACAATAAATATCATCACAAGTTCAGAGATAGCTCAAGAGGTCAGAAGAGATATCGATGGAGGGTAAGCCTGATTCTCATGCTTAAAAAGGCATGTAGATTGCCATCGAAAATTCATCAGGCAATGTACAACCTTGAAAACAAAGAACTCGGAAATATGTGAAAATGCAAAGCTCGTCTGCATCCGCTTTGTATGACAACTTCTTCCAAATGATAAACATGACAAAAACAAAAAAATTGACAATTTTAGGCGACCTTGACCTTTTGACCCAAAAAGCAACAGGCTTCAGTGACCCAATATGTAAACCCAGCTGAAATTTCAAGTCAATCAGATGGAAATGGACAATTTTGCAACCTTGACCTTTTCACCTCAACACAATCGTCTTCTCGCGTTTTATTGATGAACCAATTCAGTGACCCAATAGGAAAACACCGTTCAAATTTCCAGTCGATCGAATGAAAATTGATGATTTTATGCAACCGTGATGTTTGACATTTTGATCGAAAAAAACAAACAAACAATCAGCTTCTAGTTTTTGATTGGTGAACCAATACAATGACCTATTATGCAAATTCTTAAATTTCAGGTCAATTGGATGAAAATTGACGATTTTATGCGACGTTGACCGTTGAACTTTTGACCAAATGAGTAACTTGTCTTCTCCATATTCTCATCATAATACTTTGTTGAAATTTTGATGACATGAAGGCAGATTCATATGTAAAGGCAGGTCTGTGGGGATCTATATCTGGTCATTGATATCTGGTGATGAGCTTGTGGGTGGATGTCAGTTGGTGGTGCGTGTGCTGCACTGCAGTAGGTCCTGAAACAGTGATGATGCATGGGTTCCAGCTGAGGAAAGTGACATCGAGCGGTGTCTTGGCACTGTATGTTCTGTTATATATTTTTTTGCTCTTTCCCTCACGAGCCTTCTCAATCTGTCAGCTTTCTGCTCGTGTGAGCTTGTTCCATTCGTTTCTCCTTTCTGCTTCCATCAGCCTTCCGTGTCTGCTTTCTACCTTTTGTTTCTTCCCTTTCTGATCAGGAGCGCTCTTCGTACCGGCTTGCGCGAGTCTGCCCCAAGTCCTTCTCTGCCTTTCCGCTTCATCTTCACATCGGCTTTCTTTCCCTCCTCACACGAGCCTTCTCCCCCTCCCATTGGTCCGCAGCAGATGTGGGCGGGTGCATGACGTCACTTGTGGAAATTTCCACACCATTCTGAGGGAACTTTGAACTTTCAATGAAGCCCCCGCCCCGATTGGTTACTAAGCAATGCGTGGATGGTGGGAACACGAAAAGGAACCCCACACACCCGAGGGATGACCAAACGGCCACGGGATTGAAGGTAAGACCGATGGGATGAAGGAGGGACTGTTGAAAGGATGTTTGACGGAGGAGAGATTATTGGTGGACCGTTGAAACGGGCCGATGGGGTAATGGGAGTGATGATTGAAAGTAACAGAGAGATTGGACAGAACAGAACGATGGCATGAAGGAGGGAAGATTGAAAGTAACAGAAAAGGGAGGGGGGGAGACATCACAAGGGGGGGAAATACAGCCAAGCCAATGCATACCCCTCAAACAGCCCTTTGACAAGGGACCAAGGACTATCGATACAAAGACTAATGAAATAACTGATCCTTGGGTCACAAACATGTCCATGCATGCTCTACCCCCTGGGGTAAGTTTTCCAAGAGCATAACAACATATATGTATGTAGCTGCTTGGTTTGGTGATTAAACACTTGCACATCTTTGGGGACTGGCCGACGTGGCTTCAATTCCCATTGCTGTTCATTTTTGCGAAACTGCACTCGGTGAGCATGATGAGCATAAGAAAAGCCTTTTGGAGGCCTTTGTCCTGCAGTGGATCGAAATAATGCTGGTTGTGATTTATTTATCTTTGCAGGTGTTTCACAATCAGGAACACCTGATGTCTCCATTGCTATTATTGAGAAAATCAACCAATTATGATCATTGATTTCTAGTGCATTTCATTTCAATGCGTGGCTTGGGACCCCCCCCCCCCACCCCAAGACTGTGTAGTAATATTGACTTTCTGATATTTAAGTTTACTTTCCATTAACGGATATTTCGTTTGGTTGGTTCCAAATTTTAAAACGTCTGCGTAATTTACCGGATTCACTGGAACGAGTGAATCTGTAATAAGTGCCAATGCACAGGCACGGTGCACAGGTGGCGTACTTAGCTTTGAGTTGTCTATTCTGACTGACTAGTGACTGATGGTAAACTGTTTGATTGGCCAATTGCAGGCAGAGCGTCAAATTGCCAAATATGGATGTTGAGCTACCTGTCCCGTCGGCCATAATTAGCTGGCGGACCTTAAAACCCCCAGGATGTCCTTTGCGAAGAGTCGGCCAACTATTTCGGGCACGCTGGATAAATTCCAAATTGCTGCTCCGACTTACAAGGGGGCACTGCATCAGTGACACGTAGGAGCGCCAAGCCGCGCAGCTGCGATCAATGATGTTAAACCCGAGCCAGGTGCCGCATACGGACGAAGAGCACGTAACGACAATAACTTGGTGGGTGGCAATGAAATGGCAGCTGATGTCTTTCTCGAATTGATATTATTCTGAAATGGAGATGAATCTGAAAAAGGAGTTCGTGTTATATCATGCGGAGACGGGAGCAGTATGCATAAAACAGGCGCAGCATGCAATAAATTGTAGACAGGAGTCGCCTGCAGGAAACAGTGAAGCACGAGCAGCCTGTAAGTATACAAACCTCAGGGAAAAACATACATCTGCCATGTCTATGTGGATTATTATCAAAAGGACCGACGCGCAAAGACTCAATACACGTCCTGTTGTGCAGCAATTATTGTAATTCAAATGATTCCACTTATCGTTATAAAATGTTTCCATTAAAAAAACACATAACTGGTCGGATAATTGTGGAACATCTCCCATTAATGTGATTTGGCTCCATCTATGAAGTAATCTGATTGGTTGCCGGGGCAATTTACCTGCTCGGTACAAACACACATTTGAATCGACGGATAGAAAAATATATTTGGCCAAACAAAAAAATTGTCAAAACAAGCTCAAATGAGCGAAGATCCTCGTCCTCTTAATGATGACGTCATAAAACGAATATGACGTCATTGTGATGTATCAGGTTTGCGATAAATTATCTGTGTTCATGCCCGGCTTGATTCCCGCAAACGAAATTCAAACAGCTTGCCTAGTTTCGGAGATAATGGTATAGGCGATTTCCATTAGCGGCCATATTATGACGTCAACTTTTTTTTCTCAGAATAATTTCCAAAATCGGAGATGGTTACTGCCTGCGCGTGGGCTTTCTGCATATACATGGCAAGTTTCACGATGATCTGATGAAAACTCTGGGTTGTGAAACAAAAAATGTCAAAAAATAGGAATGACGTCATAAAAATTGATATGACGTCATAGTGATGTATCATATGTGCGGTAATTCATCTCTGCTAATCCCCCGTTCGATTCCCGCAAACAGAATTCAAAAAGCTTGCCAAGTTTCAGAGATAATTTTTTCGGCGATTTCCATTAGCGGAGATATTTTGACGTCATAACTTTTTTTCTGGGAGGAATTTTCAAAATTGGAGATGGTTACTGTCTGCGCAGGGGATATATATATATATATATATATATATATATATATATATATATATATATATATATATATATATATATATATATATATATATATATATATATATATATATATATATGCTCAGTTTCAGGAAGTTTCGATGAAAACTGTCGGCTGTGAAACAAAAAAAGTCCACAAGAAGAAGATGAAGAACAACAATGTGAGTAAGACTTAGAGATCCTCCACGAGGATCTAAAAACATTTCTGCATCATAACATGAACTGTGACGTCACAGGTTACATCCAATCTCTACCCAAGAGGACTTGCCCGGTTTACCAATGCGGTGGTGTTACCTGCCAAGAGCGATGAATTTTATCTTAGAAACCTGCACAAACCAAGACTGGAAAGGTGAGCAATACTGAGTGACAAAAGTGCATGTTATAAGGAATCCAGTGAGGCCACAAAGTGAGCAATGTAAGCCATTCGCTGTGGGTGCGGATTAATGGGGTTTGTAAGTTTATTGTTCCATCGAAATTGCTCATTCCTTATTTATATAGCAGTAAACCGTTATTTGGTGGAACAAGATCAATATAAATAATGTCATCGAAGAATAAATACCAAATATATTAAAGCGGAATCAATTATAACGTTGCTGTTAATAAATCGGAGGTTCAAAAAAAAAAATAATAATCATGTGACGTCAAAATTGCATCCCCATGGGGTCCCCGTCGTGTCGTGTATAAAGGGTTGAATGGCACATCGACATCGCTCAAACAGAAGATTTCGTTTTCGACACCTTCCAGATGGGCTACGGGAAAATTTAGCTCATTTACTATCACTTCTTTGGTACCGAAGCGGATTTCGCGTGTGCAGCCGCCACATCAGCTGCTGCCAGCATGCAGACTTAACACGGCGGAGATCCCTCTGCAGGATTGCTGTGCTTTAAGCAATTTAACTCAAAAAGCACCCAAGCGGAGAATACGCTTTGCACTCCGAATGGAATCGAAACCCTGTCGGTTATTAATTAGGGTTGGGAGGTTCGCAGGATCCATCCATATAGGATTATGTCGTCAGCACGATGGGTTGCTGCATTTGTTTGAACTAGTAATACCAGCTCTCTCCAGGAGTGAAATATGGTGTCAGTACCCCCTCCCTTAGGCAGAGATCAGCGGTTGACCCACTTGCACTATTCCAGATGCACGGGTGAAAATTGCAAGTCGTCTCCCCAGATTGGTACAGCCGTTTTCGATTCTATCATGATCAGCTGTACACGTGTACAGAGAAATCCCTTCTTTTAATATGACTGAGAGTTCATGGAACACCTTACCCGGAGCAGTCCTAACCCTTTCAACCCTAGTAGCCGTTTTACCAGCCACTATTCAAACCTCCATATACCTGAGTGGCCGGATTTTTCTCAAGGGAACCCCGGGTGGCGAAGCCAAAAGTCCAAGGAGTTCAGAGTTCAAAAGGTGAAGAAAAAGGACATGAGAAGGGTCTTTTCAATTGTTGCTTTACGTTTCTGAACACGACTTATATTTCCTTCGAGTCGCGATTTTGTCAGAACCTCGATATTCCCCAACGCTGGGATTGCGAACGGCAAATTTGATTGGTTCAGATGGTGAAAATGACATATTTTGTCCAAGTACTGCTAAACTGGATATTTTTAGAAGTGCCAACAAGATGATTAGTGTTCTAGTGTTACAGTATATTATAAAGGCTGTAGAAAAAACTTTTTGTGGAAGTTTACTGCCGTCGATGCATCGTCCTTCACGCCACCTTATTTAACACGTCAAACGAGTATTTTGTGCTTGTTGTTTGTGTCCTTCATGACGTCCATAAAACTGGAATGATTTTCCATTTTGGTTGACTGCCAGACAAGCAGACAAAATAAAACAATTCCGTTACTTCATTGTGCCAACTTGGGATGAGTTTCTGTACATTCACCGTATTTGCCAAATTCAGGGCCAAAGTACATCACTGCTAAACTGCAGGTTCATGTATCCACTGATGTTCCAATGTTCAAAATATAAAATTCAATGGAAATTAGGTAGTTCCTCGATCAGAGAAATGGATTTATCGACAGACAGAGTGGACCAATTGATTAATCCTGCTTTGTACTACGCAAGAAGGGTAACAGGGTGCAAAAAAAGAACCCCTCAACTCCAGACTTATCAGCTTACTTCCACTCATAAGCAAGGTCAATCTGTCTCCCATTCACATTGGCCGCTTCCCGTGCTGCGTTTGAAAAGCTGCCGATTCTTGATGCAATATAGTCAGTCACTTAATTGTCCCCTCCAGTAATCTTTAAAACCAACATAAACATCTGGATTCAAGTAAATTTAATACACATCTTCATGGAGTAAAGCACAATTTAAAACTAGCATAACCCGCTCTCTGCGCGACATGTTTGGGTGAGTGTGTTTGAGAAAGGAACTGATGCAGAGTATCAGTAGTAATTTTACTTTAATGCAGTAAGTGGAATTTTTCACGATTTCAAACAGTGAAAACGATTTCACTGTTTCAGAACCATTTTATTTACTTTTTTTGTACCATGCACCTCATATGGTCTTTGAGATAATGTAAGCCGAATATCACGTTACTCGAGCGCAGAACAAAGTCGAAGATAGCGCGACACGAAACCACAAACTCGGAAATAATATATAAGATGGCTACATTTTCTCCCTCTTTTTAGACAAATTCAACGTATGCCGTGTTGCGGTGGTGGTTTCAGTTGCTCAGAGCTTTGCCTTTGAGTGAAAGCAAAAGTGCAGCACATTAACCTTGAAGTCCGTGAAATAATTTTGCCTGATCGGTTAGCTTAAACTTTTCCCATCACCGGGGACAGGTATTTTTGCTCGCTTATATGTATCGGTCAATAGCCCCCTTTGGTCATTCCCTCTGGGAATGTCATTCAGTGAAGAAAGAAGCTGAGCTGTGCAATGAAGTAATTTTTTGTGAGATGAAAGCTGTAGTCAAAGTTTGAGTCAGGTCAGGTTCGATCTGTGACCTGCTACAGGTACCATGTAAACCTGTACTAACCTGTTCCATGGTCGGGTTGTCGGCGACTAAACAGTCTCCCCCACCAGGTTTTGTGGTGAGGGGGGTGTTTGGATATGGACACCCAGCAGGATTAAAAACAAAACCTGTCAAAGGGTGGAGGAGCTCCTTGTGAGCCAACGGCCATCCATATCTAGTGCCCAACTGTGTCTGCGGACGTCCTCCTGCAGTTGGGTTACTTCTTATTAGGAGGTTGGTGGCAGGATTTGCACTCCGGCCACCATAAAACCCTTCATTCCGCAAAACGTAAAAACGCAAAAAAATCTGAAAACCCACTCCGTGGGAGTACCTCCTGTGCAGCTTCCCTTCGCAGGGCAGCTCACCGGATGACGGGATTGGGGCAAAGCCTTTGGGACCCCCAATCTTTGATCGGAGGGAAACCACGGGGTAACATCCCTGGGTCAGATTGCGGGAGAGTGTGTCGGAGTGGTGCTGAGGTGTCGTCCACCAGACGGCGGTCTACTTGGGTTAACCTGAGGCGGTCCCTTCGGGTGGGTGCCTGGAATGTCCTATCCCTAAGAGAGGATGATCACCTGTCTCTGTTATCATCTGAGCTCAAGCGTTTGGACATCGGGATTGCAGCTCTCTCTGAGGTTCGGAGACCGGATTGCGGCGAGATAATGGTGGGTGGTTACACCGACTATTGGTCTGGTCGCTCTGATGGTTACCATACCCAAGGAGTTGCCGTAGCTGTGTCCAATAAGCTGACCCCAATGATAATTGAGGTAACACCGGTCAACGAGCGTATTATGAGATTAAGGATTCGTCACTCCTTAGGTGTCATTTCCCTGGTCTCTGTTTATGCTCCGACTGAGGCGAGTGATCTCACCGTGAAGGATGCATTCTACGCCACACTCGAGTCTGTGGTTGATCAGTGCCCCAGACGAGATACACTTCTAGTCTTGGGGGATTTCAATGCATCGACTGGAACTGATAGGGACGGTTATGAGGTGTGTGTTGGTCCCCATGGGTCAGGAACTATGAACCAGAATAGCACTAAGTTCCTTGATTTTGCAAGAAGTCATGGACTTAGGGTGGCTGGTTCATGGTTTCAGCACACACAAGCTCATCGCTGGACTTGGTATTCCAACGCTGGCGGTGTGGCAAAGGAGATTGACCATGTCCTCATTGACGGTCGTTAGAGGATGATCCAGAACTGCAGGGTCTACCGGAGTGCTCAGTTCCTCAATACTGACCACAGGCTTGTAGCAACTCTAAAGCTGCACCTTAAATCCTGGAGAATGGTACCATCCCAGCCTAGGCTGGATGTTGCCAAGCTCAGGGATGAGAGAGTAGCTGAGGAGTTTGCGAACAGGCTGAGTGGACACTTGGGGGGTCTGGGTGTTTTGGGGGGTCCTGAAGAGTTGTGGAGCGCCTTCAAGACCACCGTCCTTGATGTTGCCGGTGGATGCCTTGGAGCTCACCGCAGGGCAAAGAAGAATTTTGTCTCTCAAGGGACACTGGATACCATTGACCAGAGTCGCAGGGCCAGGCTGAATGGCAGAGCTGAGCTGTTCAGGGAGCTGAGGCGTAAAACTGTACGTGCACTGAGGGTGGACAAGGAGGCCTATGTGCGAGGAATCTGTGAGGGGGTAGAGCATCACCTGTGGACAGGTGATTCTCGTCCCGCTTACAGGGGAATTCGCGCATTACGTTCATCCAAGCCCATCCCTCGGAGCACTGCAGTTCGAGCAGAGAGTGGTAGGCTCTTGACAGAGGAGTCTGAAGTGAAGGCCCGCTGGGCCGGTTACTTTGAGCGGTTGTACCAGGCTGATCCCCCAACTGTCGAGTTGGACGTCAAGGGTGTTACAATCCCTGTTGCTGACCCTCAAATCAACTGTGGTCCACCTACGCTTGTGGAAACACGGGCTGCGGTGAACCAGTTGAAACGGGGCAAAGCTCCAGGGATCTGTGGCATCCATGCTGAACTTCTCAAGGCTGGTGGAAATGCTGCACTTGTGTCGTTGCATGCAGTTTTGTGCTCTGCCTGGAACACAGGCATCATCCCAACTGACTGGAAGAGGGGCCTTGTTGTCCCTCTCTGGAAAGGGAAGGGTGATCGCCAAGACTGCAACAACTACCGAGGGGTGACGCTGCTGTCAGTGCCGGGCAAGGTTTTTGCTCGGATAATTCTTGATAGGGTTCGCCACCATCTGCTTGAGCACCAGCGTCCAGAGCAGTCAGGCTTTACACCAAAGAGGTCAACGATTGACCGTATCCTTGCACTTCGTGTCCTCACCGAACGCAGACGAGAGTGTCAGCAGGGGCTGCTTGCAGCCTATGTTGATCTCTGTAAAGTGTTCGATTCAGTGAATCGGGATGTCCTCTGGAGGATTCTTGGTCTTCGTGGGGTGCCACCAAAACTGATCGATCTGATGTCTGAACTCTACTCTGGTACTGAGAGTGCTGTGAAGTGTGGTGGTACCATCTCTGACTTATTTCCAGTTGTTACTGGAGTTCGTCAGGGATGTGTACTTGCCCCCACACTTTTCAGCACTTGTATGGACTGGATTTTAGGGAGGATGTCGGAGAGATTAAGCTGCGGTGCATCGTTTGGGAATGTCAAGATCTCGGACCTTGATTTTGCAGACGATGCAGTCATCTTTGCGGAGACTTTAGACATCCTTTTGGGGGCCCTCGAGGTGCTGAATGAGGAGTCAGAGCCGCTGGGATTACGGGTTTCTTGGGTCAAAACTAAGATCCAGGCTTTCGGTGACATCTTGGATGCTGCTGTCCTGTCTGTGTCTGTTTGTGGTGAGGATGTTGAGGTCGTGGAGAGATTCACTTACCTTGGCAGTGATATTCATGTCTCTGCTGGCTGCGAGTCAGAGGTCAATAGACGTCTGGGTCGTGCCTGGGGAGTCATGGATTCAATGGATCATGGGGTGTGGCGCTGCCGGTACCTGTGTGGGAGGACGAAAGTCCGAGTCTTCAGGTCCTTGGTACTTCCAGTCTTGCTCTATGGGTGCGAGACTTGGTCTCTGACCAAGGATCTGAGACGGAGACTTAATTCCTTTGGTACCAGGTCTCTTCGGAGAATCCTTGGCTATCGCTGGTCGGATTTTGTATCCAACGAGCGGTTGCTGAGAGAGACTCGGATGAGATTTGTTACCTGCATAGTCCGTGAGTGTCAGTTGCGGCTGTATGGACATGTGGCTCGATTTCCTGACGCTGATCCTGCTCACCAGATTCTCTCAGCGAGGGAGTCTCATGAGTGGAGGAGGCCAGTGGGCCGACCACGTGCCTCATGGTTGCAGCAGGTTGGCCATCATCTCAAGGAGATGGGGATGGGCCTGGCATCTGCCTGGGGGATGGCCAGACGGAGGCCCCTGGAGTACCGGCGGAAAGTGGACGCAGCGACGCGCTGTTCTGGCACATGCTCCCATACCTGACCTGACCTGAAAGCTGTACCTGTTGCTTCACTGACAGGTTTAATCAAAAGGCAGCATGTTGCACTTCCCAAAAATATTGTTGCACTTCTTATCTGTGAGTCTCAGAGGACATAAAATGAATTGAAACGTGGAAAAAAAATTAAGAAAGGATGTTTTATAACATGTAGTTCTTGCTGCTGCTGTCACAGCGGTTGTGTTTGGTGTCGTTTGTGTGTTGCTTCCATGTACTTTTCAAATATTATTCTCTTGCTTTGAGAAGTATTACTATTTATAATTCGGTGTGCTCCTTCCATGTCCTTCTGAAGAGTTCCTGCTGTCGTGGAATACTAAATGTTATTGTTGGAACCACTGCATTTAACTCCCATTTCCACTTCCTCTTCCTCTTCCTCAATATGGAAAGACGGACTTTAAAAAAAATTAAAAATTCGTGGTCTTGGGGGTTTACGGGGTGTTGCCCGACAAAATAGGTATTTGCTTTCTTCTCAGAAACTACACATACAATTTCGATGAAACTTTTCCATAACCTTCATCACCCATGACGTCCTAAAGTTTGTTCAGGGCATTAGGAAAAGCGGGATTTAAGGGGTTCTACAGCGGGGTTGCGCCCCAAAATATGCATTTGCTTTCTTCTCCGAAGCTGTTCACACAATTCTGCTGAAACTTGACAACAACCTTTATCACTCGTGATGTACCAAAGTTTGTTGAGTCCATTAAAAAAATATCCATAGGTATTTACTTTCTTCTCCATTAAATGTTTTGGTCGTCCACGCCTACCGGTGAGCGGTTCCCTGGTTTTCTTATTCAGACACTACCAGGTGAGTGCCCAAGGGTATTGTCCCTATTTTAGTTTAAACAATCGGATTGGATGTTCTGGGTGGAGCTAGTTGGGCGGATATTCAGGACGGAGTTATCTGTGCAGCTGTTCATTGCGGAGCCTTTTTCACGCTGCAAGTCACTCGATGCAAAGCTTGAGGCTCAGAGACCATGCAAAGTTTACATCGTGCTGTGAAGCAAATCCGACATTGCAAAGTGATACTGTCTTGCAAGGTTCAAATCGAACCACGAGGCCATTGGCATTGAGAGGCCTGTTTGAGAGCTAAGCCCTGTTTTTAGCATAGAAGCACTTTCCGTTGAAATGAAAGGATTAAAAATGGTTCGTAAATCTCTTTATGCAACTAATTGAACAAGTGTAATTTTGTTTTGTTTTAGGTTCTCATGAAACCACATTGCATTGACACCATGGAATGCTTTTGTATATTGTTTCGTTTGATGTCCAATTTCACGGAGTCTTCCCTGGAATCTTTGGGAATGTTACTTGGAGTCTTATCCAGAGTCTTATCCTTTGGAAGCTTTTTCGAGCATTGGGTTATGAATAAACAGTCGAAGGCTTCTGTATGAACAAAAACTCGTTTGTTTCTGCATGTGACATCTTTCGAACAGGCAATACTACGACTACGAAAACCCTCATGGCAGGCAAGCGCTTGCTGCCGCTATACCCCATTCTTGCCAGGGGTTGTGGGGACAGGTTATTTTGTCGCATGTGGCCCGACCTTGGGTACCCCGAGCACATGTGCAAAATTTGGTGGAGAAAGGCCCCGCCATTTTATATTCCATAATTATCAGACGTACTTTCATCAAAGTGCCTTATTACCTCCACCACCGAAGGTGAAGGAGGTTATGTTTTCACCCCTGTCTGCCTGTTTGTTTGTTTCTCTGTGTTTGTTTGTTGCATGCAAAATGGAAGATTTTTAAGTGTATTGGTCAGTTGACTTTGTTGTTCTGTCTGTCGTTTGTTTGTCGGTTTATCGCCGACAGGTCACAATTCCAAACCGATTGTCATGAAACTTTTCCAAGTTGTCGAGGTAGTCTCAACGGAGAAGCCGATTGCTTTTGAGGTGTGATTTATAAAATCGTCATCTTTCATCCGATTGACTTGAAATTTTAACAACATTTGCATATTGCGTCACTGAATTGGGATACTATTTTTTTGAGATAAAAAGGTCAAAGGTCAACTCAAGATCAAACTTCTAAAGTCATCAAATTTTATCTGAAAAATCGTCAATTTTCATCTGATCAACCTGAAGATTAAGCAGCAACTTCATAGTGCATCACTGAATTTGGAAACAAACTCTTTTTGAGGTCAAAAGGAAAAAGATCAACTCAAGGTCAAAGTTGTAAAATCATCAATTTCAATCTGAAAAATAATCAATTTTCATCCGATTGACCTGAGCTTTAATTAAGATTGTCAATTTTAATCTTCATGAAATGTACAATTTAATGTATCCGTGACATTGCATGTCATGCAATGACATTGCAAGGGTGGATCTTGCAAGTATCACGCTCTGCACGACGTATTTTTCCTGTTTGTTTGTGTGCAGGATATCTCAAAAAGTTGCAGAGGGATCCGGATTAAATTTTGTGGGCAGGTTGGGTGTGTGATAAGGACGAACTGATTAGGTTTTGGTGAAGATACGGATCCGGATCCGACTACGAGAATTTTTAAAGTGATTCTTCACCATTGAGAGACAGGGCCAAAAATGATATGTAGCACGATATCTCAAAAAGTTCTAGACGGATTCGGACGAAACTTGGTGAAAGCATTGCATGTGTGACAAGGAAGAATTGATTCAATTTTGGTGAGGATCCGAACACTGATTCGATAATTTTTTAATTGAAGCTTCACCATTGAGAGATCGGGCTAAACTATAATATAGCACAATATCTCAAAAAGTTGTGGAGGGTTTTAGATGAATCATGGTGGACAAGTTGGGTGTCTTACCACGACAAATTGATTCGGTTTTGGAGAAGATCCGAATCCGGATACGAGAATTATTTAGTTTTTGTATTCTTCACCTTTCAGAGATAGGGCCAAAAACGATATGTAGCATGATGTTTCAAAAATGTATTGGGCCTGATATGTTCTCGTGGATCAGGCATTACCTGGTGGAGGTATGCGCTCAACCGCGTGCCCTTCTCGTTTTTTAATAGTTTTTCTCCCAGTTCCAATTCCCTTGACTTTTAACTCTTACTCCTTGACCTTCCCTTCTCTTGAGGTGTCAAAATAAGTCTCACTAATAATTTTATTCACCTCACCTGTGGATGTATATGTCAGGAAAATCAGTGAGGCCTCGGTTCAATTGCCAACGAAAGGAGAGTGCAACCTGCAGCCTTTCTCGATGCCTTAATATTCTGGAATTCTACAGAGAAAGTGTGTAAAGGCACAAATTTTGAGGGAAAGAAAGTCTGTCATTGTCTCTCAATTTCAAACCTTCAAACAATCTTTTATAAGCACCATTCCTTGGAATGGCATTCGGTCCTTATGTGCACGGCACTTCCCATTTTCACCAGATTGCACAGGCTGTTACATATGGCAATGTGCTCATTCAAGCCATCACGTAATTCCTCCTGTGAGTTACAAGGCCATGCCAGTGTCAAAGAACCCGAATTGCAGATACCATGAGACTGAGGTTGCAAGAGGGTTTGGCTCAACGAAATATCCAGCTGTTTTACATTGCTGCTACGGGATTAAAGAGCCAATCCTAGCGGTGTCATTGTCTACCTGGTGCGGACCATTCAAGGTAGCATCCATTCATTATTCACAGCTAGAGAAGCTTCTATCATCCCTCATCATGTGCCACGATTTTGCCAGCAAAAGGAAGGCACCATAATTATTTTTTGGCTGTAGTCGAGGCTCATAGAAGAATTGGAACACTGAATGGATCAGGATGTAACAGGACAAAGGGAACAGTAGAGAGAGAGAGAGGGGTTGGCAACACCAACAGCGGAGTTGAAGGACTAGATAGTATCTATGTTGTGCATATCCCATAACCTTCAAAGGCCTCAATGTTGTGAGCCATTTTGGTTTTCCATCCTCATCTGGCTTTACTTGAGCGATTATTGTTTAGCCTTCCACTCCTCCGCATTGCCAAGTGATTGTTCATCAACTAATGTTTTCTTTTTCGATGTACTTTAATCCAAATAATCCATCAAAAATAATCTTTACTCAACAACTTATTCTTGTTTTCCTTATCAGTCAAACTTGCAATTTCTCTCTTTCCGGTCACGTTTATGAAGGTAGATTTCTGCACTTGGCGACCAGGCCTATCACTTTTTAATCTCGTTCTAAGATCTCTCTTCTGGCGATGTCTCACTTACTCATTCGGTTAGAGTGATTCCTAACCGGCCCAATGGCCATTCATCCTTCCCACATTCCCACCCACTCTGTGTGCTTTCCCTTGCAAAAATATCTGATTTTTTTTTGTGTTTCTCAGATCTGATGAGTTTCCTCATACGAGTCTTGAAACCTTCATTCAAAGGACAACGCACAAAAATAGCTCGCAATTGTACACCTAGTTTTGAGTCGTAAAACATGTATAGCAGCAAGCTAAGGGTTCAATAAACCTTTGCAGATTTAGCAGGTTAATCGTACAATTCAAACGTAACTATTTCTTTATTGGCCACAATCATTCTCATCTTGTGAGGTCAGTCGGCGAAAGTTTTTTTGACTCGAGTCTTTCACAAAATAGCTGTCTAGGAGAGATGTTAGACTGAAGGTGGTAGGAATTTGTCATTTTTTTTGTGGCCATAATGCTGGCAATACCTCGCTTTCTCTTTGCGAAATAAGCCGTGATGCGATGCTCTGCCTAATGAGGCACCAATCCTTGCAATCAGGATCAGCTTGCAATCAGGCTGATCTTGCAGGCTGAAAGCTTGCAATCAGGCCAGGAATGAAATCCAGATGCGACGGGTGAAATGTCAGTGACACTATGTCTGCACCATCGTGTCAGATTATTTGGATGTGATGAGCATGTGGAGAGAGAGAAAGAGAGAAAGAGAGAAAGAGAGAAAGAGAGAAAGAGAGAAAGAGAGAAAGAGAGAAAGAGAGAAAGAGAGAGAGAGAGAGAGAGAGAGAGAGAGAGAGAGAGAGAGAGAGAGAGAGAGAGAGAGAGAGAGAGAGAGAGAGAGAGAGAATGAGAGAGAGAGAGAGAGAGAGAGAGAGAGAGAGAGAGAGAGAGAGAGAGAGAGAGAGAGAGAGAGAGAGAGAGAGAGAGAGAGAGAGAGAGAGAGAGAGGATTTTCACATTGCACAATGTGCATTGCTTTTTCGACTTTCCTGGAGTTTTGCACATCTCAGTCAATTGGTTGCTGAATATGAATGTTTCTTTCAGAGAGGGGGAAAAATAAATAAAAAAACATCAGTGCCTGTGAATGGAAAGAATATCTTTATCAAAGCATGAACAATACAAGATGAACAAAGTGGAGAATGAATCAAAACCAGAAACAAACTACAGAGTTCGCAGAATACCTTACCGGGTGCAGTCTTGAGAAAAAAATAAATAAAAGACATGGGACTTTATTGGAAACAATTTATTGGAAGAAGAAGAAAAATCTCGAAGTCCCCTCTCGCTGAGAGCGTGAATGTCAAATTTGATTGGTCAAGACGACGTACAATATGTTGCCAAAGTACTGCGAAACTGGAGGTTTTTGGAGGTGAAAACAAAGGCGATTTGTGTCTGAAGTGTTCAAATATATATAATTCAATTGAAATAAACAAAAATTTTAAAGGTTGTCGAAAACAAACAAACAAACAAACAAACCATTAAATTTGAAGTTTGCCGCCATTGATGCAACCTCTTTTACACCACCTTATTTAACACATTTTGTTATTCCTGCCTGTTATATGTGTCCTTCATAACGTCCCTAAAATAGTGTGTTTCCTGTTTGGAATGATTTTCAATTTTCTTTGACAGGCAGACTGAAGCAATTCCTTTCCGCCCTGTGTGCGTGTGCGCTTGGGACGAGACGCCGTACAATTTGTCAACTTCACAGCCAAAGTACTAGGAGCTGGCAGGATGTACTCAAGGTACGCATGCACACCTCGAAGCTGTCGATCCTGGGTTTTAATGTCGGCCCAGTTATAAACCGTCATCCTAGTGGTTCATCGATGTGTGTGCCATCCTTCAGATTGACATTAACCTGGGCATCCCATCGGCCGGGATTCACTGGTGGGTGCGTGAGATCCTGCGGCGTCATTTGTGAAGAGTAGGTGAGTTAATCGCCAGCACCATGGCCAAATTCCTGCCCTAACCTTAATCGAACGTCGGGCTTGGCCAGCCGGTTTGCGAAAGATTTGGGCCAAGCTTCCCCCAGCCAACCCCACAAAAACGTGGGGACAATTGTGGCCATTAAAGAAGAGGAAAAAGAGCCAAAAGTACTTCTAAAATGCAGGTTCGTGGTATGATTCATGTTCCGATTTGTGTTCTTGTGTTCAATATATAAAGTTAAATTGAAATTATGTTGTTCCTCCATCATGGACTGACAGACAGAGTGAACCAATGCAAAAGTTAAGAATCAGAAGACACATGGAAGTTTTGCGCTTCATGCCGCGCGGGGTCAAAACTTAATGAATGTGTTGGACTAATGCATAACGTAAGAATAGCTTGATGACATTAAGAAAAAAAAAAAAAAACTTTCAAAATCTTTGATAATCAAATTAAGCAAGTTTTGTCCTACGACTACGTCTATGACTACTGCTACTACCAATTCTTTAATGGACCCAATTATATCACCTTATTGTGGGGTCTGCCAGGGAGCATTTTTGCTCCATGTCTTTTATGAACTAACTGGCCAGACCTGATGTTGTGCCCAATGTGGCATGATTTGTTAACTCACCTACTCTCCACGAAATACACCTTGGGATTTTTTAATGTCTACCAACAACCAGTGCTGGCAGACAAGATCTCCAAACGAATGTCCTCCCGAAGGACAGTGCGTACATATGAAGCATCACTGTGCATGCAAAATACCAGGAGGAGAGTTTATAGCTCGGTCGAGATTCAAACCCAAGCTCGACACCTCAAATGAGATTGCATATATACGTCAAATATATCCTGCTAGCCAAACCTCTGGGTTCAACAAACTGAATCTGACCAAAACACAGTTTTTTTTGCTTTCATTTCATCATCCAAAGAAAAGAAACCAAACTGTATGGCTCATTGAAGGCAGAGGACTTTCTGACTTCAAACCCAAGGAGCTTTTACAATAAGAGTCAAAAAAAAGTGTTGGAACAACTGACAAAGTAATAAATGGAATCGCTACAGAGAAAACAAAAAATTCACATAATTGAGTAACAATTCCTGGAGTTAGAACAGAACAGAGCTAAATACTGCAAGGGGACTAATATAATCACCTCTTATGCAATAATTTTTAAAAAGCATCATACAAAATGGCAAGAATTATTTCGAGAACTGTTAATATCATACATCTGCTGCAGTAATATTATGGGTCTGCTCATGGATTATTAGAAGTGTTAAGCCGCACAAAAATATCACAATGTGCAACTGTTTTATTACACAGTCGAGTCGATTTAGAGGACTGAGACAGGAGGAGGTTTAGTTGGGTTATTATTTAAAATCTGCATGGTGCAATTAACCCACTTATTGAAGGTGACTTTATACATTGCTTTAATACTCTGCCTGGAAAGACAATGGCAGACCGCTTTCAAAATCCCTCGCAAAATTCACCATCGTCTCCTTGGATAGATTGTACAAAGCCATGTACATTTTACATACTCATTTTGCATATTTTGACCCCATTTCCTTCCTCTGGAATGCCAAGCACATCCTTCTGTTTGCACTTCAATGACTCCTACATCCTCTCGATGTTCCTATTTCTCACCTTCCATTTCTCTATTCTGAAAATACACTGAAAATACAAAGATACTGAAAATACACTTACTGGAGGTTGATAAAGGAGAACAACTGGTTAATTGAAGTCAATTAAAGACAATTCAGAGAGCCAGTAAATGGAGGTAAAGCTCTTCTTTGAGTGTGACAGACTCAGTGTACAAATTGTAATGACTCAAAACAGATTTCTGAATGGTGCAAGATGACCAAGGCATTATATAGACCAAAATAATTTATTTCTTCAAAATATTGGAGTTGGTGAGTTACTTCACAGACAAAGCTTTGGGTTGGCCTGTTTCACGTTTCATCTTAACTGATGGTGCATGATTCTCGAAAACCAAGTTAAAATCCTACGTCATATTGTTGCGAATTTGGAAGCTTACTGCACACAACAGCCAGGTCCTATATATCAGCTATATCGGTAAGTATGTGTTTCTAGTTAGGGTCCCGTCCTATGTTTAATGGGTGATTAATTGTACGTGCGCTGTGAGTTACTTTGATAGTTAGGATTTAAATTACCAACAAAAACAACGACACCTGGCCTCGCTTCCTTCCACCATCATCCACCGGCACCATTGCACGTGTGCGTGTCAGCACGTATGTGGGTGGAGTCCAGTATGCTAGGCGGGGCTTCTCTGGACGTTGGTGTGCTGGCTTTGCCCCAAATATGGGCGTAGAGCATTCTTGTTCTGGCTTGGCTCCAAATACAAGCGTAGAGCGTTCTATCTGCCCAATGAGGGAGTGCCAGCATAGGATAAGAGAGGCGTGTATGGGCCAAACGAGAGTAGAGTTGTTGAGAGTTGTCTTCTGGTCTTCGGACGTCTGGTGGTCTTCTGAAGCCAGTCGTCGCCTTCCGGGGGTCCCGCCAACAGAGCGTCTTCTCTTGTGTCCTGTGTGACTGCGAGCCTGTCCCACGAGGATCGCCTACCTGGGCTTGGAGCGGAATTGTGTGGCGGGTTCGAGTCCTGCCACCCCGGATCGTCGAAGACCGCACGAGGCGGAAAGGTCCAATAATAGGCTCTGACCTCAAGCTGGAGGCCTCCAATAAAGACCTGATGGGTCCATTTATTTTTGGGTGTACGTGTGTGTGTGTGTGTGTGTGTGTGTGTGTGTGTGTGTGTGTGTGTGTGTGTGTGTGTGTGTGTGTGTGTGTGTGTGTGTGTGTGTGTGTGTGTGTGTGTGTGTGTGTGTGTGTGTGTGGCGCCAATCTATTAAGTAAAACTGAATAAGTGCTTGAACATAAATTGCTATTCCTTCAGTATTCGGTTAACTCTGCCTTCTTGCGTGCTCCCCTGCCCCATTATAAATAAATATCCCTTTTGTTAAATGTTCCAGCTCGTTTCTGTGTTTCTTTCATTGGCTTAGCATGGTGCAGGTTTGAGAAATAGCGAGGCCGTAAATTGTTCATTTGATCCGACGGGCCTTGGTAATCTCCGCTCGGGTTACACACGGTTCGGGCTCGGTAAAGGCTCATTCCGCTCGAGGTCCATCGAGGGTGTGAATTCCCCGGTAGCTTTGTCTGCGTGGGTAATTAGGTATATTGAAGTTTGGCAATTGACCCTACCCCACGCGGTCGAATTTTTGGCGATTCATGGTCCAGTAAGGGACCCGTGCCTTTCGGACTTATCCAAAAGGCATGACCTCAATTCCAGTGTGTTCGGTGGAGCCGACTCTACTGCTCCCTCTCGTGGTCGTGCTCGCCACCGATACCCAGCCCCGTAACAATATATTTAGTTGTTCATTGACTACGAAGGGAGAGCAGGACAGCCGAGAGGATTGCATACTTGCCTCCAAGAAGTCTCGCCTGGTTTTGAATCCCAACCGAACTACAACCTGTCATCCTTGTGTTTCACATGCAGGGCGAGGCATCATTGTGTGTCCCATTCTTCAGATAGACATTAAACTACGTGTCCCGTCTCCCAGCATTAGTTGTTGGACATTAGAGATCCCCGAAGTGTGCTTGGTGAAGAGTTGGTGAGCTGTTGCAAACACACTGGCCAAATTACAAATTTCTACACACTCGATGGACAAATTATGTGTTAATAATCGAGATTTGTCATGAATTTGCCTGAGAGGTTACACATAACAATTTAAGACGATCCCCAAATTGGGAGTCCTTCCCCCGACTTAGAGTCTTCTTTTTGTTTCAATGCAAGATCTATTATAGCCATTGATACATTAAATATACATTCACCAAAACGAGGGCCATCTTTGTGAAAATGAGGGAAAAGTGAGAAAGACGTCAGAAATGAAAAGGAGGGGAAAAACATGTTTTTAGGCTCATTCATCTTCATTTTTTATTTATTTATTTTAATGTTCAATGGGATTTTTAATAAAAGTATGCTCTTTGGAGCTCTCATGCAAAATTTCATGCTTCCATCACAATTTGAATGATTTTTGTATTCTCTGCTTCACTGTAAGAGGCATTCCATGGCATTCCTCATTTTTTGCAAATTAATGAAAGTCAGGTCAGGTCAGGTCAGGTATGGGAGCATGTGCCAGAACAGCGCGTCGCTGCGTCCACTTTCCGCCGGTACTCCAGGGGCCTCCGTCTGGACATCCCCCAGGCAGATGCCAGGCCCATCCCCATCTCCTTGAGATAATGGTCAACCTGTTGCAACCATGAGGCACGTGGTCAGCCCACTGGCCTCCTCCACTCATGAGACTCCCTCGCTGAGAGAATCTGGTGAGCAGGATCAGCATCAGGAAAACGAGCCACATGTCCATACAGCCGCAACTGACGCTCACGGACTATGCAGGTAACAAATATCATCCGAGTCTCTCTCAGCAACCGCTCGTTGGACACAAAATTCGACCAGCGATAGCCAAGGATTCTCCGAAGAGACCTGGTACCAAAGGAATTAAGTCTCCGTCTCAGATACTTGGTCAGAGTCCAAGTCTCGCACCCATAGAGCAAGACTGGAAGTACCAAGGACCTGAAGACTCGGACTTTCGTCCTCCCGCACAGGTACCGGCAGCGCCACACCCCATGATCCAGTGAATCCATGACTACCCAGGCCCGACCCAGACGTCTATTGACCTCTGACTCGCAGCCAGCAGAGACATGAATATCACTGCCAAGGTAAGTGAATCTCTCCACGACCTCAACATCCTCACCACAAACAGACACAGACAGGACAGCAGCATCCAAGATGTCACCGAAAGCCTGGATCTTAGTTTTGACCCAAGAAACCCGTAATCCCAACGGCTCCGACTCCTCATTCAGCACCTCGAGGGCCCCCAAGAGGATGTCTAAAGTCTCCGCAAAGATGACTGCATCATTTGCAAAATCAAGGTCCGAGATCTTGACATTCCCAAATGATGCACCGCAACTTGATCTCTCCGACATCCTCCCTAAAATCCAGTCCATACAAGTGCTGAAAAGTGTGGGGGCAAGTACACATCCCTGACGAACTCCAGTAACAACTGGAAATAAGTCAGAGATGGTACCACCACACTTCACAGCACTCTCAGTACCAGACTAGAGTTCAGACATCAGATCGATCAGTTTTGGTGGCACCCCACGAAGACCAAGAATCCTCCAGAGGACATCCCGATTCACTGAATCGAACGCTTTACAGAGATCAACATAGGCTGCAAGCAGCCCCTACCGAAACTCTCGTCTGCGTTCGGTGAGGACACGAAGTGCAAGGATACGGTCAATCGTTGACCTCTTTGGTGTAAAACCTGACTGCTCTGGACGCTGGTGCTCAAGCAGATGGTGGCGAACCCTATCAAGAATTATCCGAGCAAAGACCTTGCCCGGCACTGAGAGCAGCGTCACCCCTCGGTAGTTGTTGCAGTCTTGGCGATCACCCTTCCCTTTCCAGAGAGGGACAACAAGGCCCCTCTTCCAGTCAGTTGGGATGATGCCTGTGTTCCAGGCAGAGCACAAAACTGCATGCAACGACACAAGTGCAGCATTTCCACCAGCCTTGAGAAGTTCGGCATGGCTGCCACAGATCCCTGGAGCTTTGCCCCGTTTCAACTGGTTCACCGCAGCCCGTGTTTCCACAAGCGAAGGTGGACCACAGTTGATTTGAGGGTCAGCAACAGGGATTGTAACACCCTTGACGTCCAACTCGACAGTTGGGGGATCAGCCTGGTACAACCGCTCAAAGTAACCGGCCGAGCGGGCCTTCACTTCAGACTCCTCTGTCAAGAGCTGACCACTCTCTGCTCGAACTGCAGTGCTCCGAGGGATGGGCTTAGATGAACGCAATGCGCGAATTCCCCTGTAAGCGGGACGAGAATCACCTGTCCACAGGTGATGCTCTACCCCCTCACAGATTCCTCGCACATAGGCCTCCTTGTCCACCCTCAGTGCACGTACAGTTTTACGCCTCAGCTCCCTGAACAGCTCAGCTCTGCCATTCAGCCTGGCCCTGCGACTCTGGTCAATGGTATCCAGTGTCCCTTGAGAGAAAAAATTCTTCTTTGCCCTGCGGTGAGCTCCAAGGCATCCACCGGCAACATCAAGGACGGTGGTCTTGAAGGCGTTCCACAACTCTTCAGGACCCCCCAAAGCACCCAGACCCCCCAAGTGTCCACTCAGCCTGTTCGCAAACTCCTCAGCTACTCTCTCATCCCTGAGCTTGGCAACATCCAGCCTAGGCTGGGATGGTACCATTCTCCAGGATTTAAGGTGCAGCTTTAGAGTTGCTACAACAAGCCTGTGGTCATTATTGAGGAACTGAGCACTCCGGTAGACCCTGCAGTTCTGGATCATCCTCCAACGACCGTCAATGAGGACATGGTCAATCTCCTTTGCCACACCGCCAGCGTTGGAATACCAAGTCCAGCGATGAGCTTGTGGGTGCTGAAACTATGAACCAGCCACCCTAAGTCCATGACTTCTTGCAAAGTCAAGGAACCTAGTGCTATTCTGGTTCATAGTTCCTGAACCATGGGGACCAACACACACCTCATAACCATCCCTATCAGTTCCAGTCGATGCATTGAAATCCCCCAAGACTAGAAGTGTATCTCGTCTGGGGCACTGATCAACCACAGACTCGAGTGTGGCGTAGAATGCATCCTTCACGGTGAGATCACTCGCCTCAGTCGGAGCATAAACAGAGACCAGGGAAATGACACCTAAGGAGTGACGAATCCTTAATCTCATAATACGCTCGTTGACCGGTGTTACCTCAATTATCATTGGGGTCAGCTTATTGGACACAGCTACGGCAACTCCTTGGGTATGGTAACGATCAGAGCGACCAGACCAATAGTAGGTGTAACCACCCACCATTATCTCGCCGCAATCCGGTCTCCGAACCTCAGAGAGAGCTGCAATCCCGATGTCCAAAGACTTGAGCTCAGATGATAACAGAGACAGGTGATCATCCTCTCTTAGGGATAGGACATTCCAGGCACCCACCCGAAGGGACCGCCTCAGGTTAACCCAAGGAGACCGCCGTCTGGTGGACGACACCTCAGCACCACTCCGACACACTCTCCCGCAATCTGACCCAGGGATGTTACCCCGTGGTTTCTCTCCTGTCATCAAAGATTGGGGTCCCGAAGGCTTTGCCCCAATCCCGTCATCCGGTGAGCTGCCCTGCGAAGGGAAGCTGCACAGGAGGTACTCCCACGGAGTGGGTTTTCAGATTTTTTTGCGTTTCTACGTTTATGGAATGAAGGGTTTTACGGTGGCCGGAGTGCAAATCCTGCCACCAACCTCCTAATAAGAAGTGACCCAACTGCAGGAGGATGTCTGCAGACACAGTTGGGCACAAGACGATCCCTTGATCATATGACGAAAGTCAAAAGTAGAGAGTTATTAAAAGTAAGTCAAAAGTTCGTGAACATTGTAATGTAAAGTGGTAATAGTGGACAGCTCAATTTGATTGTGTGAAAGTCATGTAAACTGTCAAATGGTGAAACATCAAGGAGACTCAAAATTAAATGAGAAGGGCACTCAGTGGAGTGCATACCTGTGCCACGTAATGCCTGATCCATGAGAACATACCGGGCTCAATACATTTTTGAAATATCATGCTATATATCGTTTTTGACCCCGTCTCTCAATGGTGAAGATTCACTTTTAAAATTAAATAACTCTCGTACGCAGATCCGGATTCGGATCTTCACCAAAATCTAATAAATTTGTCATGGTGACACACCCAACATGTCTACCAAGTTTCCTCCGAATCCACCCACAACTTTTTGAGATAGCTTATATATCGTTTTTGGCCCTATCTCTCAATGGTGAAGAATCCCTTTAAAAATACCAGTAGTCGGATCCAGATCCGAATCTTCACCAAAATGTAATCAGTTTGTCCTTGTCACACACCAAACCTGCCCAGCAAATTTCATCCGGATCCGTCCATACGATTTTGAGATATCCTGCACACAAACAAACAAACAGACAGACAGACAGAGGGGTGAAAACATAACCTCTTTCACCTTCGGTGATAATAATGACCGAGAAACCATATATAGCAAGGAAATCCACAAAACAAGGTGCAATAAATTGGTTCAGTCCCATCAAAGTTAATCAATTAACCCGTAAGTTTTCCAGAGAAGCAAAGATGCACTAACCCGGTCAGATTATCAGACTTTACGGGTTATCTTTAAAATGTTCCTAAAACTATAGAACCCAAGCTATGCGCAGCAACAGTCAATGTTACCAGTAAAAGGGATGGAGAAAGTGTGTCAACTATCGAAACAGTTCTTAAACGAGAAAAGGAGCAATCAGAGATTGCAAACCCTCGTCAGGACTTCTTACAAGCGGTGTATTTTATAGGTTTTAGGGTAAATCCAATATGGCTGCCAAACCATGTGATCAATGACATCATATGTGTGAACCGTTTGATCCTCATGGAGAGGCGGTCGTACGTCTAAAGTTTCACCTCTATCTGTTCAGCCACTTCAGAGAAGATTTTTGAAGGTTATTTAAAAAAAAAAAAACACTACACCACATGACCTATGACGTCATAATTATCATTTTATCATTCCACATGAGGAGCCACACCTATGGTGAAAATTTAGTCTCAATCCGACAAGCGGTTGCAGAGAAAAACACGAAAGTTCTGTGCGGACAAACAAACAAACAGACAGACAAACAAACGGACCCAAATTCAATACCCTCTCCAAATCCTTCGGCGAGGGTAATGCCTTTGCCATTGTATCACATAAATTGTACTTATGTAATATACATCATGTAATGAGGAATGCTCCATCCGTTTCACCAGTTTTGATGATGTGGCCAACAAATGGCAAAACTGGTCAGTCGATGATCTTTCTTTTATTTTGTGAACACCGGTGTGTATACTGATGTTGATGCCACCTCTGATTAAATGAGGCCTGATTGATGCTGCATATTCACATGATATAACTTAGACAACTTTTATTTCCCCTCCAAACAGCTTAAGCTGTGTTCCTTCTCCATGCCCCATAACTGTCTTAATTATTTACCTGTGCTGCTTGTCCACCTGTTCCTTGTGTTCTCTGTTTTCTTGCCCTTCCATCATCGTTGACCTTTCAAAAAGAGGAAGAAAAAGCAAACTCCTCGATATTGCAAGGTGGTGATTTCAAGGGGAACAATAGTTGATTTGCAGGTATCATCACGGGCGATCCTTGTGATGTGAGCAGAATGATTCGCTCGATCAAGAGTTCAATTTTTTTTTTTTATGACAAAACAGAGAGGATCCAGAATTCGTTTACAATCTATTTTAGAAAAGCATAGTTGGCCGGGATTTACACAACACATAAGGAGCAGAGGTGATTGAAAAAGAAAGCAAGTCTTATAACTGGAAGGAGTACTTTGAAAGCTAAATTCTCCTACCATCTTTGATATATCGAAGGAAGAATAGTGAGAATGTGTTACATGATCACAAAAACATGGCAGAAGTGATTTGGAGTAGAATGAATTTTTATGCTTATGGTTGTTATTATTGTGCCTTAGTTTCCATGATATCCCACAGGTGAGGTCTGCAATTTGCTATGCTGATTGGGCATAAACAGGAAAATGTCTAAACTGCTGATGTCTTATTGTCTTCACACCACGATGAGGCCTCTCATAATCCTTCCTTAATACTGGATGAATTCCAAAATGCAGCGTTTGTTGGCGAAAAGTGTGGCAACATCAGAGCTTGCAAAAGCCATGACGTGGGTTCTATGAGTTTGTGATCATGATTCTATTGTTACAAGTCATGAATATGGGGTATGCATTGTCAGGTTGTACTATAATGGCATTGAACGATTGTATGAGTGCATTAAACTGTCTTCCATGCATGTCTATCATGTAGCAATTTTGAAACTGCACAGACATGATGTGGGATTTTTTTCCTCCATCTTACCCGCTAAACTGTGAGTCGTTGTCAGTTTACCAAGTACATGTGGTCTGTTTGCTTGGTTGAAGCGGGGAAAATAGCACGTGACGGTATGATGATTGTCACCTTCGAAGGGCACCAGACGCTCCCCTGAACCGTGCTGCTGCAAGAAGAAACAAAGTACTGTCGTATCCAGAGGGTTTTAGCTCCTTCCTGGACCGATGGCCAAATGGTTCTCCCTTGGAGGCGAACAGCCGAGATTTTCGGAGATTAATGGCGCGCGTGAAAAGAAATGGCGGTAAAGGACGGAGGCACAACGGGTTGTACTCGACCCACAACAGATACATGGACACAAGCAAATTTAATTAACTTAAATCTTTTTTGAGGGGCCTCATCTTAAATCATTACAAAAATGTAATCTAAATCTAATTTTGAGGCACCTCCACACTCAGACACAGACAAGGGGACATATAAAACAAAGAAATCCCTTTTCGTTCCTTCACTTAGCTGAGTCCAAGTGATCTTTTTGCTGAGGCAGTGTGCTCGGCCCGCATCGTCTCTGCACGCGTAACCGCGCCCCAACAAAATGGCGCCGAGCAATTTGTGAGGCAATATTCGACGTCAAGGCTCCCGAACCGCGGTGTCGCTTCTTCGTCGACAATGCCAAACGATCCCACCTGCAGAATGGCATAAGGCTTCGAGGTCCGTCTCTCACGACCAACCAAGAGTCAATGGTCGGCGTCTTGCTCAGCACGTGGCCAATTTTCCTCAGTACGAATACGAGAATCGCGCAGCTATTTTCTTCGTGCCAAGAGGAGAGCAAAGCAAGATCCTCCGTCCCAGTCACGCTCCTCTAATGGCGACAAATGCAACCTCACTCTTCTTCATGCGTCAAAGGAAAGCCAGCCATAATGCCCTGCTCTCTCGACCGCTGATCCCGCCTCTCTCGCTTCTGGCCCACTTCGAGCCTTCGTCTCTGACTGTGTCCATCTCCTCCTGCAATGACTAGCCTCCTCATTCTCTGCTTTTCTGATCGCCTCCTTCACACCAAACTCCATTCGTGCGTTAATTTCTCACCACAAGATGCCTCCCCTGTCGTCTGATTAATGTCGCCTCTTATCGCTGTTCTTTTTCATTCACGTTACGTTACATCAACGCTGTTTCACGTTACACCCATCAATCATTAGCCTCGGGGGTGTGACTTCACCTGCCGTCACCCTTGGAGGCGGGCCTTCTTCTGACTTGGTCATGCAGCTCAGTTGTAATGGCTGTTGCCATTACAAAAACGTAATTCTATCATTGCTGGTTTGTGATATAAAATCATTGGGAAAAGTCACAGGGAGGCAATTACATACTGGAGGAATTATCTTTAATCCCTATCTAATTAACACCACACCAACCCACCGTGTGGAGAAAAGTAACACTTAAGCTCACAGTTTCCCTACTTAGTTTACATCGAGATGTCTCCTACATGTCTACGGGCCAAGCAACTCTATACGATCCTATCTTTCCTTTGAAATTCCTCCATCTACCCAGCTGTCTGACTGGAACAACTGACTGGAGCTGAAAACAACGGTCACCCAGCTGTCACAAAAGTGTCGCCCACCTGTCACAAAAACTGTCAGGAAAACAGTCCTCCTGTCCTTTTTATAGGTGACTAGTCTGGGCGGAGCCTCAAGCAGACTTCAGCCAAATCCACCTTGCCTATTGGCGCATCGTTGCACATGACCAACCGTCAACCTCGCGATCATTCCTTCCTCGTTCAGCCTGACATCCATCCATAGAGCTGCCAAACAAGGCATCAAACGTCGATGGAAAAAGGTGGATGTCAACGTCTGTGAAAGAGGTGGGTGTCGAACGTCGATGGAAAAAGGTGGGTGTCATAAATGATCCACAGCCATATTTGACCGTCAGAATAACTGCTCAGGAAAAGCCCGCGGTGTGCTTAATCAAATGTCCTGTAAGTCCAGGGTGTAAATAAATCGTCCACATCCAAGCCAATGTGTCCTGATGGAAAGGGGGGTAGACGAGCCTCCGTTTGGCTAACGGCTATCTCACATACATGAATGCGTCTGTCGTAAAGAGAAAAAGGCCATCCCATAAGAAAGGGAATCTATTCTTTACCCTTCTCCAACGCATCAAAGTTAGAATCCCACCAGACATGAGGATGGGTCTATCCTGGACATGCATTTAGGGAAATAATTGTCTGAGGACCTAAATGTCTGTATGCATTACCAGATCCGAATCTGAAATCCATTACACACACACATTATATATATATATATATATATATATATATATATATATATATATATATATATATGTATATGTATATAAATATATATATATATATATATATATATATATATATATATATGTATATGTATATAAATATATATATATATATATATATATATATATATATATATATATATATATATATATATATATATATATATATATATATATATATATATATATATATATATATACCCTTGTGCCAAATAATTGACTCACGTTTTTCAAACATTTTGTATTATCCCTCCATAATACACCCGTTTTTACAGTGAAATTCATGTTTATTATTATCTTTACGTCATTGGTGTTTGTTAGACCTTTTTCAGGAGGAGTTTGGATCCAGCTGTACTGCACAGCTCGATACAAACTCCTCCTGAAAAAGCTGTACATCTGCTGTAGAAAAATCTGTAGAAAAAAAAAGATCTAGCTGAAGATCTGGAAAAAGATCTATCCAGATCAGGATTCGCTGTGAGTTCCAGTACTGTTCAAAGAAGGCACCTGAATGTGGGTCAGATAGCCCGAAGACCAGTCAAGAAACAACTACTGACGAAGAAAATGATGGGTAAAAGATTGCTTTGGGCCAAGAAGTATCAGAACTGGACGAAGGAGGACTGGCAGAAAGTGATGTTTTCCGACGAGAGCCACTTTTTCGTTCAAGGACACAGGAGTCAACATGTTCGCCGTTCCCCAGGTGAGAAGGTCCGTGAATCTCACATCGACCAATGCATAAAACACCCTGAAAAGAAAATCTTCTGGGGTTGTTTCAGTTATGCTGGCGTGGGATCTCTTCGTCCCATCCATGGGATGATGAATTCTGCCCATTTCAATGAAGTGATGGAGGAAAAAGTGATTCCTGACATGCGGAAGGCGCTTCCAGATGGTTCTGGGGTGTTCCAGCAGGATCTTGCTCCTTGCCAAACGTCGAAGGTGGTGACTAATTTCTTCAAAAGAAACAAGATAAAGGTGTTGGACTGGCCAGGAAGTCTCCAGATTTGAATCCGATCGAAAATCTGTGGTCAATCATTAAATCTCGCCTGCGCAACATGGACTGTACCACAAAAACCAAGCTAATGGAGGCCATAATGCAGCTATGGTACCATGACGAACAGATCAAGAAAAACTGTGAAAACTTGATGGATTCTATGCCAAAGCAAGTTCAACAGATGATAAACAATAAAGGCAGACATACTTCCTATTAAAATGTGACAAAAAGTGGGTTAGTAAGCATCGAAAGTGGGTTTTATTTCATCTCTCTACTTTTACCAAACGTGGTAAAACCTCCATTCGAGAGATAAATAAATAATATGAAACTAGAAGGGCACTCGGTCGGTCGAGCACATACCTCCAGCATGCAATGGCTGATCCAGTGGAACATATCGGGCCGAAGAAGATCATATTCCACTGGATAATTACGCCTCATTCACTATTCAAAGCATGTGGTCTTTATTTCCACTAGGTTTTAGATATAGGAGTGGAATACACTATACTTGGGCTGTTACACATCGTTTTTGGCCCCACCTCTCAATAGTGAAGAATCACTTTAAAAAAAACTTGTAGTAGCCGGATCTGGAGAGGGATCTTCACCAAAATCGAATCAGCTCGTCCTTGCCACACACCCAATCTGCCAACCAAATTTCATCTGGATCTGTCTGCAACTTTTTGAGATATCGTGCACACAAACAAACAAAAAACAGACAAGCAGTCATAGACTGGTACTTATGAAATCGTCAACTTGACCTCTGACCTTGTCTAATAAAAGCTGTCTCTGGAGAAGGTAGCGACGCAAACCAGAAGTTTCTACGATGATTCTGTACAAAACCATCAAAAATCGAATGTTTGACCTCACTGTGACCTTGACCTTTGACCGATTTTGACCAAAATCTAATCAGCGCTAGCCACCACGCTCCTGAATCACGTGGTGTAATTTGACATTGGTAGCTTCTTCCGTTCTCGAGTTATCGTGCCTACAAACAAACAAACACACAAACAAACAAACACACACAAACAGAGGACGGAAGTCATCAATATACTTACGAAATCTAACAAACAGTCAGAGAGGGGTGAAAACATAACCTCCTTCGTTGGCGGAGGTATTTAAAAAATTTATCGGATCCACATCTTCACCAAAATCGAAGCGATTCGACCTTGTCGTACACCCAACCTGTCCACCAAGTTTCGTATGAATCCGTCCATAAGTTTTTGAGATATCATGCTCCATATCAGTTTTTGCCCTATCACTCAATCGTCAAAAATCAGGAAAAAAAATTCTCAGATCCGGATTTAGATCTTCACCAAAATTGAATAAGTTCTTCCTTGTCACACACTCAACGTGTCCACCAAGTTTCATCCGTATCCGTCAACAACTTTTTGAGATATCATGCTATATATCGTTGTTGGCACTTTCTCTCAATGGTGAAGAATCACTTTAAAAATCATAGTATCCTGATCCGGATCTTCATCAAAATCTAATCAGTTCGTCCTTGTTACACCCCCAACCTGTCCACAAAATTTCATCCGAACCCATCTATAACATTTTTGAGATATCCTGCACACAGACAGACAAGAAAAAAATGGACGGGGTTAAACCATAACCTCCGTTCACCTTCGGTGGGCGGAGGTAATTATGTAAGAATGCCCTCTTGTGGGAGGGGAGGACAGGTAGTTGGTTGGTGGTGGGGAGAGGTTGAGGAATTGAGGTGGGGGAAGGGATGAGGATTTGGGATGGGGGGCATCGAGTACTTAGGGTTGGAGAAGGGGGTTGTTTCAATGAAGCAACATGTTTAGGGAGCACATGGTAAGATGATATTATGTTCAACTGATATTTTACTGTTCTTTGCAGAACATTGTTGATGTCACATTTTACGTTCGCAGAATTTCCTTGGTTACCTGCTGGTGTAAATGATAATAAGCTGCAGGAGAGATGGTGATGGGAGAAACCTTGGCAGGAGAAAAGGTCACATGCTGTCAGATGTTTCAGTGAGTGGGTGTAATTTTGGTACAGGAAGAGAGGAGTTGGATATAAATGGGTAGGAAGTGAGCATGGGTGCATATGGTAGAAATAATGAGTGACAATGGCCTTAAAAGACTGACAGAATGAAGGCGACAGAAAGCTGAGTGGACAAACTTGCCTGTGGCATGCAAAATGCAAACCTTGGGACTCAGCTGCTGAGCCTGCTGAGAGATGTAAATAACACGGAGAGTATTGTAGTCAATTGCCCTCATGGATGTAAGATGGGAAGCAGCTGCACCTTGAGAGAGTGGGGGCCCATACTTCGGATGAAGGTCTTGCACAGTGTAATGAGCTCTGAGCAGTTGAGAATGGACTTTGCACTGTGCGGAACACCAAGGCATCGAGCAGCCTTGGAGGCCAGTTTGTAGATTTTCCTTTATTTATTTATTTATTTATTTATATACATGGCCTCGGCTGGTGGAAGAGCAAGAACAGAGAACGGACCAGGACACAACATAACAAAGGGAACAGCAGGAAAAGGGGAAACACCAATAGCAGGGTGGAGGGAGAAGGTAGATGGAGACGGACGAACGAGGGATTCAGGTAACAATGAGGGTTAGGGGAGAACGCAAAGGGTGGACAAGATGGATACATAAGCAAAATTTTGGGAGGGTGGGGGTGGTTTAACAGGTGTGGAAAAGATGATGGCTTTGGATGGGGGATGTCCTTGAGATGGTGGTGAACAGCTGTCTTGAAGACTGGGAGGGAAGAATGAGACTGAAACGAGTGTGGAAGGCAGTTCCACAGGTGGGAAAAGAGAGGCATAAATGAGTGGAGGTGAGGAGTGATTCTGGTTTTAGGCAGTTTCACTAGGAGTGGGTTGCTGGTGGACCATGTGTGTCCTGCAGATACTTGGGGGAGGGGGGAGGTGGAGACAAAGCATGGAGAGGGTGCAAGACCAGAAATAAGGTGGAAGATGACTGAGAGACCACTGACCTGTCAGCAATGATGAAGTGAGAGGCCCATAGACTCAACTTTATCATGAGATATTCCAATGTTATTGAAACCCTTGGTTTCACTGCTTCAAGCTGAGCAAGATGTGGGGCAGGGGACCCAGCCCAGAGGAGAGAGCAGTACTCCATCAGGCTGTAGGTGGATAGGACCTTGTAGGTGGACAAAAGCTCAGGTGTGCCAAGGAAGGACTTTGCACGACGGAGGATGCCCAGTCGGTGTTTAGCTTTAGAGACCAACTTTCAAATGTGGCTTGCCCAAGATATATCATGGCTGAGAATGACACCCAAGAGTTTGAGTGACTGAACCTCTTTGAGACAGTTGTTGAGAAAGTAGATGGGAGGGTTTGTAGAACTGTCCTTTCGGAGAGACAGATATTGTGTCGGATCTCTCAGTATTGAAAGACAACCAAGGTTTGTCTGAAGATGTAGTTCATAGTTGAATTATATATTATGGTACAGGTATTGCATTGTTGTTCTGGCAACTGTTCATATAATCTCCAAAGCCTGGTGTTGGCTTAATGGTTAAGGTGGCTGAATTGAGATCTTCGGGTCTTCAGTTTGAGCCCCTGTCGTTTCATTGAAATAACACCAGGTGGGTTGACTCAGCCTGTCAACCTTCCGAGGTTGGCAAATGAGCACCATTTTACTGGTAACAGCGGCATTGCATCAGCGGCACAGCCACACTTCCAGAAATGACGCAACCAGCAGCCACAGGCTGCATATGAAATAACAACAACAAGAACAACGTACAATCTCCTGGTGAAATCCAGAATCCACCTTCAATCCTTGGAGCATGAAGGAAATTAGGAAAGGACTTGCCTCCATTTTTATTTCCTCCAAACATCCGGATGGGCCATTTGCTGTGCAAGCGGGGCAATGAATGCAGATGAGTGCTCGTCTCAAATAAGTTTTCTTCATCCATCGAAGAAATGGCCGAACCCATGAGTAGGAGAAAAACAAAAATGACCAAACCAAAAACCCATCATTTTGCGAAGTGTCGATGAACACGCATTTGGAAATCGCTCGCGGCCAAACAGCGTGTTAGATATTCCTCTTATTCTGCTTTTTTGAATTTGAATGGTACTTTCAGAGGCAGTAGGCTCTATACACGCAACGCACCTGAACGTGATCAAAATCGCTTATTGGCCCATTGAGTGTAAAGAAATTTAAATGGATTTCCCACACTAATTGCAGGAATTTTAGTACCAGCTTACTGAGTTGAGGGTGCTTCTGGTTCATCGGCCTCAACACTCCCGGTAGATCCAACACCTTGATCCCATTACTCCTACATTCTGCCCAAGATGCCGCCTGGGACCCTCATAAAGAGGGCAATTTAGGAATAAATGATTCAGATCTTCGGGGTTCCTGCACACTCACAAAAACCCGTAGGGTGGCACCCAATTTTATACAGGTATGCATTTAGATGGCAGTGCCTGAGTCCTAGCCTACCAAGAGCCACCTGGGGTCTCCAGGAAAGCATGGGAAGTTTAACTAGAGGTACCACATCCACATGCACCGTGTGACAGAATCTTCCCTTCGTGCTGCAGTCCTCTTAGCCTACCAAGAGCTACCTGGTCTCTCTGGGAAAGCATGGGAAGTTTAACTAGAGGTGCCACATCCGGATGCACCGTGTGACAGAATCTTCCCTTCGTGCCGGAGTCCCACTGACATTGCCATTTTTTTTTCTCGATCTGGTCCTTGGCCAGACGAATAATTTCCGATGGTCTCAGGGGGGTTTGGGTGACATTTTCCAGTTTAAGGGCATGCTTAGCCAACAGATCACAGGCCTCATTTCCACCAACGCCGACATGAGCAGGGATCCAGCACAGGTCGACCACCAGACCCCTCCACTTCACGATATTAACCAAATGCCAAACTTCCAGCACCAAGTCATTCCTACAACCATCCTGTAAGGATTCCATGAAATCAGGGATTCATATTGCAGCAGCTGTCCATCCAAGAGAAGGTTCTTTGGAGCAATACGAGAAACATGAGGATTCTTATTTTATAAAGAGGAACAGAAAAACCACAGGACCGACATCAAATATGTAAATGTCAATGATCTATAACAGCAACGATTGTTTCAAAAAAAAAAAAAAAACTTTCATCTAGTGATAAAATACTTTCAAAGATCCAGAAACCAAAAAATAATTCTGAGCAAGTCTGGTGTGTACCATTTATGAATTCATAAACTCCTTCAGAGCTGGGTGGAGCTGTTAAGTCCTGTTGATGCCGCAGGTTAAAACTAACAAGGCAGTCAGCTTGGGATACTTGTTGGGTCACTGAATTAGTTTTGATGCTTTGGTGGATTTCTTTTCACTGTTAAAACTTCCCCTGGTAGTAGAGCTAAGAGGCTGCTGTTCAGTCGAAAAGACAAGTCTTGGCCTGTTATCAATTGCCAAGGAATGTTTTATATTTATGTTCCCAATCACAAAACAGTTGTGGCTAACCAGGAGAAGTAATTGGACACAGCTGCCTTATGAGACGCATAATTTGCATTAAGTATAGAATAGTATGGAGGCTAGCTGACACCACAAGGCTAATTTTGTGACTCCGCTTCGGTATGGATGACTTAAAACAGGGGGAAATTCTGCAGTCGTCACAAATGTGTATTGGTCTCAAATGGCTGTAGTTGAATGAGTATGGTGCAACTGTTGCAATAGTCAGTGTGAAACAGCTCGTTGCTGCTGCCTAAAGTTTAACCAGGTGTACTCAGAGTTGTGTAATTGCGTGACGGAGAACATATGCAGAAATTGTAACAACTTGCCTATTAATTATTCACGACAGCAACAAGGATTGCTAGTGGCAGCGACATTTGTCGTAAATAGTACAATTAGTGTTGCAGTCATTTTCGTAGGAAAGATACAGATGGATTATTGCTTGCTTCACCTTATATCTGAGACACCTATCCATGTGCCAAAGTACATGGTGTAAGTTTATACATGATTAATCCAGGATGAATGCCATTATATGACTGGTGTTGGCTGTCTGGTTAGGGTGGTGGGCTTGGGATCTTAGGATACTGAGTTCAAATCCCACTAGGCTGTTGAATTAATACCAGGTGGGGTTGACTCTGCCTGTTATCCTTCCGTGGTTGGCAAAATGAGTGCCAGCTTGCTGGTATACTGTGTCGGAGTGGTGACCCGGCCAGGATTGTGCCCAATGTCCAAGGAGACTGCTTCGGCAGCACCAACGCTCTGCACAGAGTATGGTCCCAATGGATGGATGGATGGATGGATTATGGTTATTTCTGTAACAGAGGATACGAGCGAAACAATGGGCAAAAGTCCATGTTATTGTCAACATGTAACTTTCAACCAAAATCCAAAATATGAAATGTGAAGGGAACCTCGATTGGTAATTCAAACTCAGGACTAATTCTGCTCTGAAAAAAGTACAAAATAAACAAGAAAAACACACACACAATTCTTCCAAAGAAAATATTCCCAACAAAGCTTTTCACACCACCGAGCTTCACAATGCTCACTGTAACCCAAAGTTCTCACCCTTTTTCCAACAATTATTAATGAAGGGTGTGGACAAAATAAGTTCAGAAGGCATTTTTCATCAGAATAGACATTGACAGGATGAAGGATCACATTTTAAAGGTGAAGAGGAGGAGAGTAAGGAAGGTAGGTATTACATCTTGGGCCTTTCATTCAGAGTGGTGAATGAATGGAATGGTCTGCCTGCAAGGGTAGTGACAATAAATTTAGGGAATATTTTAAAAATTTCATTGGTTTGGTATCTGGAAGTATAGCCTGGTGTGTTGGCGCAGTGGTTAGGGCAGCGGCTTGGGATACAAAAGGTCCTGAGTTCAAGCCCCGTTGAGCCACTGAATTAATACACCAGGGGGTTGACTCAGCCTGTCATCCTTCCGAGGTCGGTGAAATGAGTACCAGTATACTGGGCCGGTGTATACCCCGGTTAAAATAGGTGTACCATATCGCTGTGTGTCGTAAGAGGCGACCAGGGTTGCTTTAGGAAGGGCATCCGGTGTAAAACATGTGCCAAATCACTATGCGGATCATACGGATGATCCGCTGTGGCAACCCCTAACGGGAGCAGCCGAAAGAAGAAGAAGAAGAAGAAGAAGAAGAAGAGGTATCTGGAAGTAGGGGAGGGGGGTGGATTAAGATGGCATATGATTGTACAGGCTTGGTGCACCTATTGGCCCCCTCCTGGGTTAAAGTTCCTTGTAGAACGTGCCAGTACACGTTGTAGAACCTTGTAGAATACCTTTATTCCTGCTAATAAGTGTGTGTGTGTGTGTGTGTGTGTGTGTGTGTGTGTGTGTGTGTGTGTGTGTGTGTGTGTGTGTGTGTGTGTGTGTGTGTGTGTGTGTGTGTGCTGAGGATGAAAAGGAAAATTATTACGACAATGCTGTGCATTCTGGGGGAGTGAATGGAGCAGGAAGAATCAAAGACTTAATGTCACACCATCCCCATTCTCAGTTTTGATTCCCAGGAAATGAAATACCAAATATAAATGATTTTAACAAAGAAACCCTGAACTCATTGAACCCTTACATTGTTGTGGAGCCATGATGGTCGTTTTTGGCTACTCCCCGCCACCACCTCTGTGTTGCTTTTCACGTGTGTTCATCACTCCAGTTTCCTCGTCCATTGGTCCATGCAGTACTCGTGCATGGGCACTGGTAGCAGGGAAGTGGACGTCAGATACCTGTGACAGAGTTTTTAGTCTCATGCCATGCGAGAGATTGTGTTCCTGCAATGTTCAGTGCTTGCGAGGGATTCACGCCCTGATGGATGCTAGTGAGCAAAGGAATTGCGGTTAAGCGGAGGATTCGTGCCTACATGCCATTTGAAAGGCTTGAGTGGGTTCCTGTGCACCAGCAGCTTCTTTTAAGCCAAGCCGCAGACTCAGGATATTGCTAATGAGTGTTATGCCTTCCCTCTAGGCATACCTAGAACATGCTAGCTAAATACTATGTTGTCTCTTTTTGCAAGCTGCCCAAGGTGCAGCTCGACGAAGAGCTCTCGGAAGTGAGGTGTGGCTCAAACCCCATGAGAACCTTATGCAAGATTCAAATTGGAAAATTAACAGACTAAAGTGCATATTTCTCAGAAAGCCATCTTGAGATAAAACTGGAAGCTTGTGTTTCATCTTAGATTCAATGTGCACAAAATATCAGCACTTCAGTTGATTGAACGAGATCAAGAGAAGCATCCTATGTGGTTATGCCTTTGCCACTTGTTCCATTATTAATAAATAATCATTACCTCTGGCACCGAAGGTGGACGGAGCCAAATGAAATGTTTTCATCCCCCTGTCTGTCTGCTTGGCTGTGAGCAGGATATCTCAAAAAGTTATGGATGGATTCGGCCGAAACTTGGTGGACAGGTTGGACGTCTGACAAGGAAGAACGATTGCGATTTTGATGAACATCAGGATGTGCATCCGAGAATTTATTTCGTTTTTTAAAAGTGATTCTTCACGATTGAGAGATGGGGCCAAAAACGATATATAGCACAATATCTCAAAAAGTTATGGATTGATTATGACAAAACTGGGTGGTTGAGTTGGACAGGTGCAAGAACCAAGCTGTTTGAGATTGTGGAAAAGGTTCGGCTGCAGATCTGGCCGATCAGTGAGATACAAAACGTAAACTCTTCAGCCTGGTGGAGGTACGCACTCTTCCGAGTGCCGTTCGAGTTGAATGTTGTGTCATGTGGTCTCCAAAGACAACGGTCTGGATCTTTATTTCTGAAAGTGGCTGCAAAATAATCAGTCAATAACTGATGTGTTTTACAGATATAATGAGAAGAGTAAGCTTCTCCTTCCTCGGTTGTCAGATTCCTCTGTCTATCCATTCATGATCATAATATTTCTCAAGCAAACATAAAGTCGATGGTATGTTATTGCTTTTCCGAACCGTCAGCGCAGGAATTTGACCAGGGCATGGTGACAACAGCCTGCTCTTTTTGAAAGGGGACGGGGGATGTTTTTTGTTTGTTAAGATGAGGGTTCAGGGACGTGATGTGCAGTAAAACTGAATGGTGGAATTGGAAGGGATTTTTGATATCCTGGTGGCAGCATCTGTGAAGCTTCTGCTGATCTAGATTTTATGAATATGGCATTCATGAAAGAGTCAGCATTTCATCGAGAGCTTTTAGATTCTTGATTAATGCTCATAAGCTGTTTCTAAGTGTCAATGGTCTATTTATAATCAACAAGGCAAGAAAGTAAAAACTAATTTCCTACTTGAAAGTCAATCGAAATTTAGCATCCGACTTTTTGGTTTCAGAAATGGTCGACTGTCTATCTGTGGCTTCACATCAGCATGAGACAAAATACACATTATTATTATTATTATTATTATTATTATTATTATTATTATTATTATTGGGGCCAAAGTGAAGAGTCCTTGGGGTCGGTGTGTGAGGGGTGGGAAAACATCTCATAAGTATCTTTTTCAAGTCTTACTCATCAATATTTCAAACTGGTGTGAATCGCAGCATTAGAAGAGGATTTGCAGGTTATAAGAAAGCAGGATCTCAGGTTGTATGGAAAAACTCAGAAGTATAAATGGTAAATACTATGAGGTATTCATGCCTGGTGTTGGGTTAGCGATTCGGGTGGTGGCTAGGGGGTCATAGAGTCCTGAGTTCAAGCCCCGTTGGTCACTGAATTAACACCAGAGGGTTGACTCAGCCTGTCATCCTTCCGAGGTCGGCAAAATGAGTTCCAGTGTAGCAGCCAGAAGGCTGCACACGAAGGGAAGGAGTATTGATGGATTAATTAAATCCGGTATTGGTGTGGTGCAGGCAGGATTGGCCCAAATGGCCTCCTCTTGTGCATAAAAATTCCTTGTAATTCCTGGAGGTGGTAGGTAATAGCTGAGATACTTGAAGGTCTGTCAGGAAAAGCTTGAGAAAACAGATTAAGGAAGATTGTTATGCAGGATTTTATTCAGCCAAAGCCGAGTGAAGAGATGTCCAGGCCGTTTCTTACTAAATGTGAACCACCCTGCAACCCACGCCTGCAGAAAACTGATTTTTATCCCCCGCCAACCAACGAAGTTGGCGGGGGATATAGAAATGGGTTCCGTCCGTCCGTCCGTCCGTCACATTTCGTTTCCGGAGCTGAACTACAAATCCCCTCAAGATATATTTACGAAATTTGGAACACATATCAAGCAAATGGTGAACTGGTGCCTTTTGATATTTTCTAATTGATAGGTCACATGGTTTGGCAGCCATGTTGGATTCAAGAAAAATATTAAATAATGTTTTCACTGAAATCACATGATTTGTTTTGGAATGTTAGCCACGTTTTTCAATCCGATCATCATGTACCTTAAAAACAAAAACTCTCCATGGGAAGCTCTTCTGATAAAAGTTATATGTCAATCAATCAAGCGTTTGAGGAGAAAACGAATTTAAAAGGGATCAAATGTGAAAGAGTGAGGGTGGAATACAAACTCGAACTGCACTCGGAGGAGCGCGTGCCTTTGCCAGGCTGAACAGTTTACGTTTTGTATCCCAGTAATGGGCCAGATCTGGATCCGTACTTGAACCAACATCGAATCGGCTTGTTCTTGTCACCTACTCAACTCATCCACGAAGTTTTGTCAAAAGTCGGCTACCTGTGTTGGAGTGGTGACGCGAGCAGGATTGTAGCCTAGTCACTGCTTCGGCGGTGGTGATGGTGGTGATGGTGGGGATGGTGGTGATTATGTTGGTGATGGTGGTGATGGTGATGGTGGTGATGGTGAGTTTCTGACAATATAGGTTTTTACTTGCAATCCGACAATTCCATTGCCTGATGAACCGTATACGTTCATTGTCTGAGAGATTGAAAGGTAAAGTAAAATTAGTGCGAGCCACCTTGGAGAAGGTTAAATCGCTCAGCCTTTTCCTTGTGGTGGAACAGGACAAAGGATCCTCAGAACCTCAGGAAACAATTGAGGGCTGAGCAGGTCGACGAAATGTCTTCCTCCATGTGACTCGGAATTTGGGACATCATTTGAAGTGAAGCTCATGGACCTCCCTCCATGACCATCCCAACCCCTTTTTTGCTGATGCACACAGCACAGGTTAGCTTGTTTAGCATTCTGATCTGAACCTCTGGCTCACAACGCAGACAACAAAACACACCACCACCCTTGGCAAGGCACGGTTAGAATCTGGAATAGTTGGGTTCTGAAAGTGGGCGAGAAAGAAAGAAAGAGTAATGATGAAATTGCCTTTTGATCTTCGCTGATCGCAATGATATCTCTACCGATGGAAGCGGCGCGTAGTGAACATAAACACACATCAGATTCTTTACGAAAGAGTAAAACGGCAAGCTTTGTTTCTTTTGTATTCATGCACGAGCACGCATAATAGGTTTGGCTTTACGAGCAAAACCTGCAGGGTACCATGAGCATGGAGGACGTGTGGCCCTGACCCTCACAGCATGCCATGAAAATGCCTTCCATGGAAAGAGCAAAACATCAACAGGAAAATGCACGCAGCAGCAGTCAAACGACAAAATGAAGCTCCGCAATATAATCCTGCAACTCAGCGAGGTGCAACTGTTGTCTCCATTCTCCTGGAGGAAAATATTACTTTTTCAAAATGGCTATAATTTAGAACGTTCTCGAAAACCACGGCAGGCTCCCTCAACAATATCTCTATCAGTTATCACCATGATTATGGTTGTGGACCAAGTATCTGTAAGCAGATTTTAACACGTTTCAACAGCAAAATGATAATTGGGGTAAAAAGAAAGGGGGGATATGGAAGCAGCGGAGGCAGGTGACCCCACGGGGTTCTTTTTCACCAGAAAAAAGGTCTTCGCGGTAATATTCTCCGATTTGTGCCCAATCCATCGTAAACTGTGGGAGGGAGTGTGTGCATGTGTGTGCGAAATGAAAACTTCCTTTCGAAAAATAATTTTTAATGAGCATAAAACACAAGAGGTGTTTTCTTGAAAGGATTGTAAATTCAGCTTCTGACAGGTTGGTGCAGATGTGTTTCAGCTGTCCACACGAGGTATGAATCCCGACCCGATTATAAACGGTTGGATTGGTGTTTCAAGGACAGATGTGGTATCAGAAAGTGTGGCCTCACTCAGATGGATGTCGAGCTTTGTGTCGCATCTGCTAGCTAGAGTAGGTACAAGTTTAAGATCCCACCGTGTCTTTCACAAAGAGCATCAAAGCGATCTCACCAAATTCCTGCCTCTTTTAGTGGAACATCATCATGCTTCACCAGCTGGTTTGTTGGAGACGTGAAGCAAAAACAGTGAAAGTTTAATGCAAGGCAAGTCTCACACTATATATATATATATATATATATATATATATATATATATATATATATATATATATATATATATATATAGATATATATATATATATATATATATATATATATATATATATGTATAAGCATGGATCGGCTCGCAATGATCGCCTCTCCACACGTCGTTGAAGACATTGATGTCGTACATTTGCTGTGTCGGCATGATTTACACCAATCATAACACAAATATTTATTTCCACAAATTCATTTGGAAGATTGGTGATATTGTTACGAATTCGCGCCCGCCGGCGTGCAAACGGCCGCTATCCACGAATAGTAGCCGCTCGCCCACCGGACGGACAATTCAGTCGTGACCTTCCGGAGCAACGCCGGAACCCTGTCACGGGTGGGTCTTCAACCCCACCACGGCTTAGCCAATTTACTACCCACGCAGAATCGGGTCAATTGCCGAATCTTGATATACCTAAGTACCTGCGCGGGTTGCCTACCGGGAGACCGTACCTCGGCGCAGGTCGGCTTGGACACGAACCGCCCAAGCGTTTCGTTCCGTTCTGCAGTGATAACCGAGCGGGTATTATCGCCCGACCTCGCTGGATCCGATTCTATTTACCAGGTATTTAACAACCCCAACTCTTATTCCGAGATGCAAGATGGCATTTCAATGTGGTGAAAGGAGGACGCAACAAACGGGGTACATTCACACAAACACATTTATTTTCCACATGCACATATACAGTCATGCAATCAATGGGGGGGAGGGGGCAAGACACGAGCAAGGTAAAAGCACTACAACCGACTATAAGCAATTTATGTACAGCCACTTAACAGTTTTACTTCTCAAGACACGGCGCCACCAACATTCATTCGAAAGCAAAACCCCAAGAAAAAGACCACCCCCATAAACAGGGGGGTCAGACGGGGCCCATGGGCCTTTATGGCGTGGGACTTGGCAGACCGAACGAATCCCATGAGACCGTTGCAGGTTACCTGCACCCTCGTGGTGCGATGGTGGGCAAGTCGCGGCGTCCGTCCCCTCACGGCAGCTAGAACAGCCGCGGCTGAGCTCGACCTTTCACGGAGCCGGCGAGCTCTCACCGGCTCTCTCCACACAGATGCGCAGGCTTGTGCGCCAGAGCTGGCAAAGTGGCACCTTCCGTCCGTGTCTCCGGTGCCGCGAAGAAGTCGAGCAGCCACCACGAAAAAAAACCACACACGAAGAAAACCACATGAGCTCATGAGCTGCCACTACGAAAGAAAAAAAACCACGAGCTGCCAGACCTGGCGTCCTGCACGCCCTTATATTGCTCACGCCACGCCCCTCCGCTCTCGCCCCGCCCTCCTTCCAGAAAAAGGGGCGTGCCCTCTCGCCCCCTCCTCGTGGGGTCGAGAGAATCAGAATTGGCACAGGTCCAAGGAGAATCAGGCTGGAAAATCCGCGGGCCATTGGAACTCCTCTGGTTTCCTTGGTGATAGCGATGTTGGTTGTTGTAATGGTGTTAGTTGCGATGTTGTTGATTTGGTAGCGATGTTGCTTGTTGTAATGGTGGTTGTTGTGGTTTGAGGTTGAAATGTGGTTCGTCCAAAATAACGATAGGAAAAGAAAAACACTATCTCAAAGGATCACAGCCCTGTGACACGAATAAAACCCATTAAACAACGGGGGGGGGGGGGAATCTAACTGAACACGGACTTATCGGCATAACCAACTAAGAACCTATATGGTGTTCTGCGAATTTCCACAGCCATAACAATATTATATCGATTTGAAATTTATTTGTCAAATAAGAAGGTCCAAGTGATCTCAATGGTCCAGGGTTTTAGGTGTCTAATCTGTCTGGAGGGTGTAAGGGGTCTAAATGGTGTGAAGGTTGAAAGTGACTTTTGGGTCTTCGAGTTCTTTGGGGACTTTTGGGTGGTCTGCAACATTGGGAATTAACGTTCAAACAGGACGTGATGGATAGGTGTATAGTCTTCACTGACTGACTACGCATATATATTGTTACGACCACGGGTACCGAGTGCATTATGAGGGGTTAATCCCCGTTTCTCCTCGGAAGAGCCGGACCTGGGACCACCGCTCACAATTAACTTCGTGGTATGGTGGGTTGCTTTCCATCCAGGAAAGCCAATCGGTTAACCACGAGTTCCAGTATCCACCATCCAATTTTGCCGTTTAACTAGAGGTTTTCACAAGGTGTGTGTGTGTGTGTGTGTGTGTGTGTGTGTGTGTGTGTGTGTGTGTGTGTGTGTGTGTGTGTTTGTGTTGTTGATTGTTATCTTCATATGCAGGTTTCAGAAGGTGCAACGGATCCCTCCCAGGTCTCAAAGTATCCACCATCGTGCGTGTGTGTGTGTGTGTGTGTGTGTGTGTGTGTGTGTGTGTGTGTGTGTTATCTCCATGTATGGGTTCCAGAAAGTGGAATGGAGCCCTCCCAGGTCTGTGCGTGTGTGTGTGTGTGTGTGTGTGTGTGTGTGTGTGTGTGTGTGTGTGTGTGTGTGTGTGTGTGTGTGTGTGCGTGCGTGCGTGCGTCCGTGTCCACGTGTTATCTCCATGTATGGGTTCCAGAAAGTGGAATGGAGCCCTCCCAGGTCTGTGTGTGTGTGTGTGTGTGTGTGTGTGTGTGTGTGTGTGTGTGTGTGTGTGTGTGTGTGTGTGTGTGTGTGTGTGTGTGTGTACATATGTGGGTTTCAGAATGTGGAAGGGAGTCTTTCAATGGTGGCTCAAAGTATCCTCCTTCATTTCGGCAAGGGGTCACGATTCATGGACCAAGCTGTGAAGTTTTCTGTTTTTAAAGTTTTGTGCCGACGACTCTCCTCAGGATCGTTACTCTGCCCAGGACAGCTACCAACTGTCGTTCGTTTGTAGTGATATTCCCTGGGATGGTTTTCAATATCTCTGTGAGGTTCTTCTTCATCATTCCAATGAGGTTCTTCGTCATCAGTGGAACAACTTTGGCATTTTTTAGCTTCCAGGTTCTTTTCACTTCATGCTTGAGGTGTTGATATTTGGTCATTTTCTTGATTTCTGCATTGTTTAGTCCAAAATCACTGGTATTAACACTTCATTGAGAAATGCCTTCTCTTTTTTGTACCTAAGCATGATATATGGCCACAATGCTTTGTTTTCGATGTTCACACCAAAGAGATCATAATGTTTTCAGTGATTGCTTTTGGTTCACTTTCCCACAAATTTTCTGGAACTGGAATATCAAAGGTTTTGCAGATGTGCCAGCAGATTACTTTACAAACTCTGTTGTGTTCTTCTGTATACAGCTGTTCTGACATGTTTTTAAAAAAAAAATATTATGTTTGATCATTGAGCATCACATGTCATTCTCGTTGCAAACCCCACCTCCACTCCTCACCTGTCTGTTTTCCTCCTCTCCCCCACCCATTTCTCTCACTCTGTCCCCTCCTCACTCCCCCCTCCTCATAAAATGCAGCACTCTCCTCTCACTGTGTTTGAGTGTGATTCTCTCTCTCTCTCTCTCACACACACACACACACACACACACACACACACACACACACACACACACACACACACACACACACACACACACACACACACACACACACACACACACACACACACACGCACGCAACCCTCCTTCCCGCAATAAATAGCAACGTTTGGTGAGGTGTTGCTCTCCCGACCTCAGTCCTAACTTCTCTTTCTTCATCCTCTCTGCCTCCCCTTCCCCCTTTCACCCAACACATGACTCCTCTTTCTCTCCCTCCATCTTTCTCCCCCCTCCCCCCACTTTATTGACCCGTCAGCGAAGTGACGGATTGTATTTGCGGGTATCTATATATAATGGAGCAAATGTATGTATGTATGTATGTATGTATGTATGTATGTATGTATGTATGTATGTATGTATGCATGCTCTTCAACCATAGGTTGAGCATAGCTTGGACAGCTGACCTGAAATCACCCCCAATTGTAACCTAAATACTTAACCTAAAGTGCCAAGAGGCTCCAAAAGACCCCCCCTCACCCCTGAGGACCCAAATGACCCCAAAGACTCAAAAGATCCCGAGGACCCATGAGACTACACATGTAAATGTGTAGCTGATACATGTGTAGCTGAAACATAGGATCAGCTATACATGTAAATGTGTAGGACCCAAAAGACCCAGAGGACCCAAAAGACCCCAAACACCCAAAATAACTCGGGCATCTCAAAGGTCCTGAGGACCTAAAAGACCACGAGGACCCAAAAGACACGGCGGGACAATCACGAACCCATGGAAATTCTGCATTATGTAAAATGTGACTTCAGTTCCCTAACCACACGCACACGCACACGCACACGCACACAATCCCATGCCCTTAACCACTCTCCCACCACACCCAAACTCTGTGCTGGTTTATTCAAAACCTTAAAGCCCTCTATCCCAACGGTGTCCCCTCTCTGCCCTCCCTCCCCCAAGCCAACTCTGTCATCCCGTCCCCCTTTCTTCTTCAAGTCCTCAATCTGCTCCAAACCCCAAGTACTCAATCCCCCTTTCAACCCCAAGTCCAACCCCCTCCCCTTCCCACAGTCTCAATCTCCCTCTTCCAATTCCATGCACCCTCACCCCCAACTCTCTGTCCTCCCCTCCCCATTCTTCACAACGTTGCACAAATATGCACAGGGAACTTTGGCACATGAGAAGGCCATTCGGCCTATCATGCTTGCGTTGTTCCTGTTCCCGTTTGTTAAGAACAATGTTAAAAGTAAATAAAGGTGGAATGTTAAATTCACAATCACTTCCTCCTTTCTTCCCTTATCCTGAATATAATTCACAGATTGGTGTTTCTGTGTTTGTTGGTTTGGCACACTACTCCTACAGTTGTGGGCCGATTCCATCCAGACTTACTACATAGGATCAGCATGACCCCAATCAATGTTAGGGTTAGGGTTAGGATTCTCTGTGTAAATGTGTATCATGTTGCGCTGCCTTCAGGTGGAGGGGGGGGCATATTACAAGTCTCCATCATTTACAGTACAGTCAGTATTCCTGTCCCCACGTTTTCCAGTGTGGTAAGGTGTTCTGAATTATTAGCAGTAGGCATGTTTTTGCTTCATGCACGTAACTTCATGTTTCTTTTGCCTACACAGTGCTGTCAGTTGCCTATGTACACCGCCCAAATTAAGGAATGCATCAGAAGAATGTGTTGCATGGTTGGACCAAGATCACCCATTGGGCGGGTACTCTGCTTTCCAGGCAACTATACATGAACAGGAAACAAGTATATGGATACTAGTGGGGTGTGCTTACACATTGTGTAAGCATACGAATGTGCTTATCCAATGTCTTGGGTCACTCACCTGCATCTTTTTTTCTTTTCTATCTATTTTCATTTGTGGATGATGTCCAACGATTCGATGATTTTTCCGGTGCACCGGCTTCGATGTCCACCGGTAGGCAAAATTTTAGCTTTCTACGTCACCCGGAAGGTACTGATCTTTAATACCAGTAAGTGAGTGAGTCAGGGGTTAGAAAGAGCTTGATATATTAGATGTGGGAAAACTACATGCTCAGAGACCAGGAATTTAACCCAGGTCCTCTGGTGTTAGGGTTAAGGTAAATGTCACGTGTGAAAACCCTCACATTATTTACTCATTCTGCTTTAAACTCAATCTCTATATTTCCATTCCAAACAGAATCATTCCAATTACAAATTAATACGATACCATTGATATAACAAGATACAATGTCACAAACACTCATGAGGTAAACGAATATAAATACCATTCTGACGTTATATCCGTATCGGGAGCAGCTTTGTAGGGATCGAAACTCAAAATAATCATTGTATTGAGGTATTTATGAAACCTGCCACCCACCTTGGGACACCGGCTGGGAACCCAAAACTTTCCACAGAAGGTTTGGTGGGGCTTACCACAAAACTGAGGGAGTAGTTCAGGGTCGGGTGGACAGACAGACAGACACTCCTGCTTTTATATTGTTGCGGGCCGGCGGGGTCGGGTGAGAAGACCACTAGGTGGGGGGAAGTAGATTCCCACCAGACTCCCTGGAATTGTAGGTCGTCACTCAGGGATAACTCCGTGACGTGGCGGGTCGTTAAACCGACCGTGGACGCCAATAACTCAACCGCGTGACCTAGGGTCCTCCCGCCTATGGGTGAATCGGGTTACCTAATTAACCACATGGTTTAACCACCGGGGAACCACGCCCTCGTTACGCTTTGTCCGAACCGGATCACTCTACCCGTCTACCAGATCGGATCTCCTTTTTGAATCGGATGCAGCCGAGCGGCACTGCCAAGGACATACCAGCTAAAAGGAACGGACCGTTGGGAATAAAGACCCGGCTAAACTTAGATCCGAACCATGCTGGACCAATGAGAGAAAAAGACAAAAGCGAGCTGGGAACATTTCTACAATTATTTATTTACAGCAAGCGAGGAAAAGCATGTGGCACAACTAATATTTATTGGGTATGTAACGCAAGGAAAGAGGAGAGGGGTGTGGGGGATGCGACAATAATACAAGCAACTTACCAAAGCAGACACAGTGCAGACCTGATGTGAGATTATTCACAGTACCAACAATAAAAGATTTTCTACAGGCTTACTTAACGGACAGGCGCCAGCACACTCAGACACACACATAGAAAAAGAAACCCCAATGAAAGAAAGGGAAAAGAAAGGGACTAACAGCCAGGGAGGGAGGGGGTTGAGGTTATAGTTCTCGGTACCTGGGTGTTTCGGAGGAGGGATGCTCCGTGGTGCGGCACCTGACGATAGCCACGTTGCTCTGGCCACAGCCGCACGTGTGGAGATCGTGTTCCGAACAGGAGGAGCTCGAGTGGAGAAGGGAGGAGTCCAGAGGGCGAGGGTGGAGCAGTTGGCGGAACCAGGCAGGTGGCGATTCGTCAAGATCGTGTGAGCGGAGACGAGGAACAGGGGGCGGGCCGTCGAGGCGAGACGTTTACGGAGTCAAGTAGCAGCACTCCGTGTGAAGAACACCCACACCGAACTCACACAACACTCTTTCAATCCTCAATTCCCCTTTTACACGGAGGATTTCTCCAAGCTTTATAGAGCCCGAGGTTCAGGGAGGGGCCATGCCGAATCCGACGTCATCGTCCGAGTCGGGCTTCCGACTGGCTCCGACCCCCCACGTGGTCCGCCCTCCTGGGTCTGGCTTCGGGCAGACGCCGGTACACCCCTCCCACCTTGGTGCAAAAGCGAACATGACTCGCCACCCATGTCCGGTTTCTCACATGGAAAACGAGACTCCGGGTAGACGGTGGTACGCTGTGGTAAACGAGACGAGGGGAGCAAGCAGCCAGAAGGTACCGTGGATCGTCACTCTGTGGTAAACGAGACGAGGGGAGCAAGCAGGCAGAAGGTACCGTGGATCGTCACTCTGTGGTAAACGAGACGAGGGGGCGAGCAGGCAGAAGGTACCGTGGATCGTCACTCTGTGGTAAACGAGACGAGGGGGCGAGCAGGCAGAAGGTACCGTGGATCGTCACTCTGTGGTAAACGAGACGAGGGGAGCAAGCAGGCAGAAGGTACCGTGGATCGTCACTCTGTGGTAAACGAGACGAGGGGAGCAAGCAGGCAGAAGGTACCGTGGATCGTCACTCTGTGGTAAACGAGACGAGGGGAGCGAGCAGGCAGAAGGTTCCGTGGATCGTCACTCTGTGGTAAACGAGACGAGGGGAGCAAGCAGGCAGAAGGTACCGTGGATCGTCACTCTGTGGTAAACGAGACGAGGGGGCGAGCAGGCAGAAGGTACCGTGGATCGTCACTCTGTGGTAAACGAGACGAGGGGAGCAAGCAGCCAGAAGGTACCGTGGATCATCACTCTGTGGTAAACGAGACGAGGGGGCGAGCAGGCAGAAGGTACCGTGGATCGTCACTCTTTGGTAAACGAGACGAGGGGGCGAGCAGGCAGAAGGTACCGTGGATCATCACTCTGTGGTAAACGAGACGAGGGGAGCAAGCAGGCAGAAGGTACCGTGGATCGTCACTCTGTGGTAAACGAGACGAGGGGGCGAGCAGCCAGAAGGTACCGTGGATCGTCACTCTGTGGTAAACGAGACGAGGGGAGCAAGCAGCCAGAAGGTACCGTGGATCGTCACTCTGTGGTAAACGAGACGAGGGGAGCAAGCAGCCAGAAGGTACCGTGGATCGTCACTCTGTGGTAAACGAGACGAGGGGAGCAAGCAGCCAGAAGGTACCGTGGATCGTCACTCTGTGGTAAACGAGACGAGGGGAGCAAGCAGCCAGAAGGTACCGTGGATCGTCACTCTGTGGTAAACGAGACGAGGGGAGCAAGCAGCCAGAAGGTACCGTGGATCGTCACTCTGTGGTAAACGAGACGAGGGGGCGAGCAGCCAGAAGGTACCGTGGATCGTCACTCTGTGGTAAACGAGACGAGGGGGCGAGCAGGCAGAAGGTACCGTGGATCGTCACTCTGTGGTAAACGAGACGAGGGGGCGAGCAGCCAGAAGGTACCGTGGATCGTCACTCTGTGGTAAACGAGACGAGGGGGCGAGCAGGCAGAAGGTTCCGTGGATCGTCACTCTGTGGTAAACGAGACGAGGGGGCGAGCAGCCAGAAGGTACCGTGGATCGTCACTCTGTGGTAAACGAGACGAGGGGAGCAAGCAGGCAGAAGGTTCCGTGGATCGTCACTCTGTGGTAAACGAGACGAGGGGAGCAAGCAGCCAGAAGGTACCGTGGATCGTCACTCTGTGGTAAACGAGACGAGGGGGCGAGCAGGCAGAAGGTTCCGTGGATCGTCACTCTGTGGTAAACGAGACGAGGGGGCGAGCAGGCAGATTTACCTCAGGAGTGATCGGAGGAAGAGTGGGAAGTAGAATGGAGGGGAAAATGAGTTAATAAACCTCAGTAATAAACCATCGCAATGCACTCCCTTATCTTCCCACTAAACACAAGGAAGGAATCTATCTACACGTACATTAATGGAATAACTGACTCGGGACAACTATCTGTTGTATGCATGTGGTTCCGAGAACCGCAACGATGTAATCTACGTTGGCTTCGATGTCCGTCAGCATTTCAGATGTCAGAAATGTCATCTCTCTACGTCACCCAGAAGGCACAGAATGTAAATATCAGTCAGTCTGTCAGTGGTTAGAATGACCTTTATGCAGTATATTAGATAAACTTGCAAATAACATGTGTGGCTTTGTTGACGAGAATACGAAGAGGGGGTGGGGGGGAGAGAAGGTAGAGAGGGGGAGCGAGAGAGAGGAGTGAGGAGAGAGATAGGGAGGGGAGGGAGCGTGAGGAGGGGGAGGACAACGAGAGAGGAGGGAGGGCAGCAAGGAGGGGAGAGAGAGAGGAGAGGGCAGAAGCGAGGAGTGGGGGGCGAGGTAGGGAGCGAGGAGATGAGGATGGAGTGAGGAGGGGAAGGGGTAGCGAGGAGGGGAGAGGAGAACGAGGAGAGGGGAGCGAGGAGAGGAGGAGGAAGCGAGGAGGGAGGGAGGAGGGGAGGGGGAGGGAGGAGGGAGGGGGAGCGAGGAGGGAGCAAGGAGAGGAGGAGGAAGCGAGGAGGGGAGGGGTGGGGGAGTGAGAAGGGGAGGAGGAGCGAGGAGGGGAGAGGGAGCGAGGTGGAGCGGAAGTGAGGACGGGTGGGGGAGTGAGGAGAGGATGGGGAGCGAGGAGTGGAGGTGAGAGGAATAGGGGAGCGAGGAGAGGATGCGGAGCGAGGAGGGGAGCATTAGGAGGGGAGGGGAGTGAGGAGGGTGGGGGAGTGAGGAGAGGATGGGGAGCAAGGAGTGGAGGTGAGCGAGGAATAGGGGAGCGAGGAGAGGATGCAGAGCGAGGAGGGGGGAATGAGGAGGGGAGGGGAGTGAGGAGGAGAGGGGGAGGAAGGAGAGGATGGGGAGCGAGGACGGGGAGTGAGGAGGAGAGGATGGGGAGCAAGGAGGGGGAGCAATGTGTGGTGGGGGAGCGAGGAGGGGAGGGGAGCGAGGTGGGGAGGAGGGGAGAGAGGAGAGGATGGGGAGCAAGGATGGGGGGAGCAAGGAGGGGAGGGGAGTGAGGAGGGGTGGGGAGCGAGGAGGGGTGGGGGAGCGAGGAGGGGAGGGGGGAGGAGAGGAGGGGGCATGGAGGGGAGGGGGAGCGAGGAGGGGAGGGGATGGAAGCATGAGGGAAGGTTACAGCAGCATGAGGGGAGGGGAAGGCAGCGTTCGGGGAAGGGAAAATGACGTACCAGGGCGTTATCAGGGGGAAAGTACTTTCAATCATCGATTGTGAAAGCGAACTTGTTGCTGTTGCAGACTTTGGTTTCTTTGAATCCGTATTCTCAACCATCACTCATAGGAACTCTCTCTGGTGTTTGTTACCTCTGCCACCAAAGGTGGAAGGAGGTTATGTTTTCACCCATGTTTGTATGTTTATTTGTTTGACTGTTTGTTACTTCGCAAAAATTTTTTCGCCAATTTTGTTGTTTTGTAGCGTTTGTCTGTTTGTCACATGATTTTTGGCAACAGTTTTAAAGAAATCGTTCTGAAATTCTTTGTGTCTGTAAGTGACCGGGCAAGGACAGCATCACTTAATTTTGGTGAAGATTCAAATCCAGATCTGGATCCGAAAATTTTTCAAGTGATTTTTCACCATTGAGAGATCGGGCCAAAAATATGTTCAGCAATGACATCTCAAAAACTTGTGGGCAAGTTATGACAAAACTAGGTGGATGAGTTGGTTAGGTGACAAAAACAAGCAGATTCGAGTTTGGTTAAGGTCCGGATTCAGATCCGACTTATTAGTGGGATACAAAATGTAAACTCTCCAGCCTGGTAGAGGTATGTGCTCGACCAAATGTCATTCCATTTCACCCAGTGTCACTCCATGAGTGATTTTTCATTTCCTGTCTATGTGCAGGAAACTAAATAAAGTCACAAACACTCGGAGATGCCCAGAATGTCAAACAATGTCTGAATTTGACAAATTAACACTTTTTTTTAGCAGTCAGAACTGCTGCTGAGATCAATTTAGAAGTTTAAATTTTGAAATTTGACTCAGGTTAAGAGATTCTCCCCACCGACAAAACTCACATGACTCCCCCACCCCATTGGCCTTACATGTGACACCTGCATTTCTAACATTTCACCGACCATGACCTTCCCTGTTACCACACCATGTCCAATAAAAAAATCAACGTGTGCACCACACATTTCACTTCTTAACTTGAAACAACTCACACAGCACTTTTCCTCACCCGATCCACGCACCAGCCATTGGACAGCCATTCGTGCCCGCTTTGTTACCAATTACCCACTGCCCCTATTGTCACTCTAAAACCCAGCTGAACTGACAAACCCATGCCAATTTTCCCACAATTCACTATTTTCACCAAGGGAGGGCACTTCGCTACAATCTCACCAGCCAAGCATGGCCCTGTATGCTCAGCCCAATCTAGTTTCCCCGACTCCCGACAGTGATCTCCGGACTCGACCTAGGTAAGGGCACCTCGGATAGACCTGGCGGTTCAGCAGGAGGATTCATCCTCTCCGGGCTTGAAAGTCTATTGGAGGGTCTCTCCATCGCCGGGTACCGGCAATATCGTTGCATTTGTCCTCTTCGCCCGCACCGGAAACAACTCCCCATAAAAGGCCCCCGTGGGTATCGGTGTAATGTCTCTTCCGGTTCCAGACTCCTTCGGCCATAATCGAATTGCTCTATTGGCTGGGCTGGACCCTGCCGCTTTGGCGCACCAACTACCGAATTACCCCTTATCAAACTTGACAGTTTCTGGCAAATTTCCTGAAACATTTGGGTAATGCCAATTTCTCCCAGCCCCTCTCCTTGATCCTGAATCTCCGCCTGTCGGACCGTCACCGATGGCCTCTCTGGCACCCGACCCGGCCGACTCCACGAGGCCAGCCTGGCCGCGCACTCAGCCGCTCGGTGAACGGTGGGTGGATCCTGTAACTCCACTAGCGCTCGGACCTCAGGGTCCGGAAGAGCAGCTAAAAATTTCTCTAGTGCCAGTCTGTCCCATGCCTCCACTGTTATGTCCCGATACGCAATCCTAACTGATTGGTAAATGTCCTGTGCCAGCTCCTGCACTGTCTCACCCGGCTTTAATCTGCGGTGCTGGAGCTGGGCCCGCACCAGATCACAGTTCGCTGCGAACCCAAACCGATGGCTCAACGCCTCGCAAATGTGGGAGCTGGTCAACATCCCCTCCGCGATCATGTTTAACACATCTGCGGCTGGTCCCTGCAACGTTGCCACCAAATTCCCTGTATGTTCCCGCTCATTCCACCCGTTTAGTCGGGAAATACACTCAAATTGCGTCAGAAAAGCTTCAAGGCTCCCTGACCCGTCAAAATTTACCAGGGGGATCACTTTTACGGTGGCCCGCTTCTCAGTTTCCCCCTTGTCCGAATCCAGCCCAAGGATCAAACACCCTTGTGGCTGCATATCCAATTTCGGAGCCCACTGTGGCCAAAGATGTTTTGTGGTGAGGGTCTCATGGGTCAATTTTGCCTCCTGTTCCAAACGTTGAATGGACCGATTCACCTCTTCCCGCAGGATCTTCTGGGCCCGCACAACCTCTTCCAAGGCTCCGTCGCGAGTTTGTAGCTGCTCCTCAACCAACCCGGACACTCTACTTACAAAAGACGGCTCTACCAGGCCTTTATCCAAGACTTCATCTTGGCTCATAATTTTATCTTGTTCGTCCAAACGAGCCTCCAATTCTTTTACCTCCTCCGCCAAATTCATCCCTTGCTTCCTCAGCTCTACCCACTCTTCTACTTGCAGCTGCATATGAGCATCCACACAGGCACGATGACGTTCCAGGCTTTCATCCACTTTATCAACCCGAATGTTCGTTGCATCAATTTTATCTACCAATTTTTTCCGTATATTTTCCCCCTCCAATGTAATTTCTACCTTTGTTTCCTCCAATCTATCCTCGAATTTACTTTGTATTTCTCCCAATTTAACATCCACACACTCCTGCATCTCAGTTTTCATTTTCTCCATCTTTTCCCCCAATTCATCCCTCATTAAATCAATCCGTGCACCCAACTGTTGCCCCATTACCCCCAATTGATCTGTCATTTCTGCCCCCTGTGCCGTCATTTCTGCCCTCTGTGTCATGAATTGATTTTCCATTTGTGCCGTCATGTCTGCCCTCTGTGTCACGAATTGATTTTCCATTTGTGCCGTCATTTTTGCCATTTGTGCCCCCTGTGCCGTCATTTTTGCCCCCTGTGCTGTAATTGCACTCATTAAACGTTCCAACATTGTCCAGATCGTCATCGCGCCGGTTTCCGGCGCTGCCGGCTCCGTTACGGGCGATGAAGCACGGTCCACGCTCGGAATGGGGGAGGTTCCAACCCTACCCCCATCTCTCCCTTCTTCCCCCGACTCGCTGCCAGACACGTGGCCTTCCTCCTCAAACATCTGCACATCCGCCATGGTGCAGAAGTCCCGTTTGCCGCCAATTAATTATAATTTGAAAAATCCCGCCAAAATTTTCCAGCGCTTTTCTGTAGTAATTTTGTATTCCAATTCGTGGCGAGATTTTAATCCTGGTATATAATTTAGAGGGGTTCGAACATCCCACTCCTGACACCAATGTGACGTCCACGGGACTTGAACAGTCCCGCTAATGTAGAATGAGCCGAAACGATGGAGGCGGTTTATTTATTTATAACCCAAAGATGGCGGTTTTAATCGCTCTACCGCAAACGGGACGAGGAAGGTGGCATGAGTCGCTTTTCACTGAGTTGATAACATTTATTTCTCTAACCAGAAATAACACTCGGCAAGAGGAGGGATCCGGGGCGATTCGACGGGATGGTGGTGTGGGTTCGAGCGTGGGGAAAACACAGACAATCCCAATGAATATACAAATCTCAAGCCCTCTAAGGCACCAGGTACACACACACACACACACACACACACACACACACACACACACACACACACACACACACACACACACACACACACACACACACACACACACAAAGCGTAGCTGGTCCTGGTGGTCAGGCTGGCCCGTGGTGCGGACGCAACAGTCCCTGGATTGGCACCGGACGAGCTGGCTTTGCGCTCGTCAGGGGCAGGAGAAACCGTGGTGCTGTCGACCTCCTGGTGTCGGCCCAAGTCAGCTCACAGCCGCCAGGGAGCCAGTTCCGGCGCCAAGTTGCGAGCAGGAGAGGGAGGCAGGTCCGCCCGCCGCTCGACCCCGCACTCAGAGCCAGCAGAACCCCAGAGCCAACCGAGCTGAGGCACGAAGCACAGCAGGGCCTCGAGACACGATGAAAGCCAGGATCGAATCAGCGCAACAACACAGCACGCTCCCAGCACAACAACCTCCACCAAAACGGTTTTTCTGTACCGATATTCTTCCTCTTCGACTTTTCCCCGAATAGAGCCTTTTTATCCTCCCGTCCTCATCACTTCCAATCGAGCCGTTTATTGGCCCTCTGCCGTCGCCTTCTGCCAATCTTGATCACGGGGCGAAGCCATCCGCAGCACTGTTCTGTGGTGTCACGGCAAGCCTCCAGGGAATACTAAAAGGGGTTTACGCAGACACACTTACCCCATCCCGTATCCCTATCTAATTACGTGACAATTATCATTTCCCCCTTGAAGAAATGGACATTTACTAGACAACTTATCACCACTGAATTGCTACTTATTACATCGAGATCCTGGTACACTCGAACAGCATGGCATACCTAATTAAACATCCTAATTACCCTTTGAATGCATACCCCCCTCAAACGTAACAATATTGTCATTTAGAGAATTTATTTGCAGAAAATGACAACAGGTCAAAATAACAACAAAGATTCAGTGTTTTCAGACCTCAAATAATACAAACAAAACAAATTCATATTCATTTTTAAACAACACAATACTGTTTTAACTTAGGAAGAGTTCAGAAATCAATATTTTGTGGAATATCCCTTATTTTCAATCACAGCTTTCATGCGTCTTGGCATGATCTCCACCAGTCTTTCACATTGCTGTTGGGTGACTTTATGCCATCCTGGCGCAAAAATTCAAGCAGCTCGGCTTTGTTTGATGGTTTGTGACCATCCATCTTCCTCTTGATCACATTCCAGAGGTTTTCAATGAGGTTCAGGTCTGGAGATTGGGCTGGCCATGACAGGATCTTGATCTGATGGTCCTCCATCCACACCTTGATTGACCTGGCTGTGTGGCATGGAGGAGCATTGTCCTGCTGGAAAAAACAATCCTCAGAGTTGGGGAACATTGTCAGAGCAGAAGGAAGCAAGTGTTCTTCCAGGACAACCTTGTGCGTGGCTTGATTCATGAGTCCTTCACAAAGACAAATCTGCCCGATTCCAGCCTTGCTGAAGCAACCCCAGATCATCACCAATCCTCCACCAAATTTTACAGTGGGTGCGAGACACTGTGGCTTGTAGGCCTCTCCAGGTCTCCGTCTAACCATTAGACGACCAGGTGTTGGGCAAAGCTGAAAATTGGACTCATCAGAGAAGATGACCTTACTCCAGTCCTCTATGGTCCAATACTTATGGTCTTTTGCAAACCTCAGCCTGGCTCTTCTTGGCTTCTCATTGATGAAGGGCTTTTTTCTTGCCTTGCACGACATCAGCCCTGTCCTAGGAGCCTGTTTCGAACCGTCCTCGCCGTGCACTTCACCCCAGCAGGTCACTTTTTGGTCACTCATTCTTTTTGCAGGTCACTTGATGTCATCCTACGGTTGTTGAGTGACATTCAAATGAGTTGGCGGTCATCCTGGTCAATCGAAAGTCGTTTTCGCCCTCTGCCAGTCTGTAGCTTTGTTGTCCCCAATGTCTGCTGCTTGACCTTGTTCTTATGAACCGCTGTCTGAAATTTTAAGGATGGAAGCAATGTGATGCTCACTGTATCCCTCTGCCAGTAAAGCCAGAATTGAACCCTTCTTTTCCTCACTCAAAACTTTTCTTTTCAACTCTTTTGGCATGGTCAGTAGTTATTTTTTTGATTCCAATTACTTTTGAGGTACTACTAGCCCTGTTTTTGCCATCCAGCTGGTCCTATTGCAAGAGGATAGTGATGACAACAGCAGTGGTTTTTATACTTTTCCTTGATAAATAAGATTCGGTTCAGGTGATCAACTAATCAGGACCTCACTAAGTAGAATGAGGTGTTCCGATGTTGAAAATCAACAGACACTGGAATGGAATGGCTGCCATACATGTAGAGACGCTGATTTAAAAAAAAAATTTGGAGTGGTCTCTTATTTTTTTTCCAGAGCTGTATATACAGGGGGCTGCAAAAGTAGGTATACAGTACAGTACTACGCTCCTCACCCGTTAAATTACTAGCCATCGTTAAATTTCCACTTTACCTGCAAATAAAAGATGTATTATAGAAAAAATTATGAAAATAAAAACATTAAAAATGGTAATAATTATTTTAATGAATTAAATGAATTATAGTATTAAATGAATCCTAGCACCACTATTATAATACTGGTAATACTTGTATAATCCTTACTGTATAACTACTTTTGCAGCCATATATATATATATATGTTATATATGTTATATAATATATATTCTCATTTCAGGTTTTCTTCCACGAAACTATACAATGTGCCACATCGTGGAAGTGAAATGGGTTCTTAAGAGAGTGTGATTCTATTATTAGTTGAGGTCATCAAGGGTGAGAAGAGAAAATGAAGAAGACGATCGATACCGACTGAAAAAGAGATCTGGACGAGCCTCCCGAGGCAGAAGTGGGTCTGGGAAATGTATTTCTGCGTTTGGAAAATAAATACTGTCCAATTATAATCAAACGATAAAAGACGTAAGATTAAGAAAGAAAAGAGACTACTGAGTGAAACGATGTACTGAGAGTAAAACAAAGAAGGAATGTTTGCCTTGGATATAAACAAATAAAAACAAACGAAAAGACGACAGGCCCGGGATCCGGTTGGGTAAGGCAGGATACAAAACAAAGCAAAAGAAGTGCTGAAAACTTCTGGGAGAAAAATGGGATTATAAAGGGAACAGATGATGATGGCAGTGACGTGTTGGCTGAAGGTGAATGGAGAGATGTGTAATCTTCTGTCATCACTTCCTTTAAGAGGGAATTGCCATGAGCTGTTCCATCATAACCTCAGAAGCTCATGACGCATTTCCGACATGGCATCATGTTCCGTCTCCTCCTCCTCTCCATCAGACAAAAGCAGCTGATCTCCTCTCTGAGTGTATCGACCTCGCCTGGACTTTATTGCGTGCAATGCGCACTCATCCTCCCTTTGTCTCCATCAGCAGAGCTTCTCACATCCTTTGAAAAGTTTATTTCACGGTTTGCTCGATCCTCGGGTGGCATACCAAACCAATGTCTATTACATTCTCATCACCCAGTAATCATAGAGAAGAAAGAGTAAAAATCACTTTTATCCACCGAGATGAGCAAATTATAACTAACGTAGTGCAGTTAAAATCATTTAAATACATCAAGTTGTTGATGAAATATTTCAAACAATTATATATATATATATATTATTTTAAGCTTTTATTATGAAAGAACATCCTCCTTACCATTCAGCCTATGAAGGAATTATAAACTTAATCTTTTTCAAAACACTTCTCTTAAATACGTCATTAAAAATCACAGGGCAGTGAAATAATTTATTTAAAGCTGTTCCCAGAAGCAATCAAGTGAGAAATTGAAGGCCCGAACTTTCATTTGGCACTCGTGAGAAACTTGCTCCTGTCTTGAGGAGGAACAGAGGCACTTCGTGTCTGCTTCGATGCCTCTATGCTGGCAATCACTGCACAAACTTCCTGATCCAGGCTCTTTAGACATGACTTATTGTTGTTCATTTATAAGTGTCAATGCTGAGAAGCTCACTTCACAATGGTATGTTGTTGAAAAAGGCAGCAATACAATCAATGGCATGATCAGAAATGGTTGGATGCTCTTTTTTTCAACTAAAGCCAAAATGCATTTAGAGACACCTCACTGAACTTAAATTTGAGAGTGTGGTCCCTCCTGAGATCTATAACTTCCCTTTCGTGCCTTCGAGATATCTCCTTTCTTGACGCCTCTGCAGATAAAGTGAAATGATCAAGGACCCAGTCAAACTGGTCCATGTTGCTCAACTTGAAGTGATGCTGAAACTTGTCGTGAAGCACACCCAGATTTAATTTTGAATACAACAGCAACTTGTGATTAATAAAACACAGTGAAGTTCTTTATTTTCCTCCAATTACGAAAGTACCGCTTGATAAATTCGAGACTTTGCCAAGGCGTACCAGTTGTGAAGATCTGGCCAACATGACGTATCACAAGTTATACGAGTCTGTTGGGTTTTCACAAAAACAAGAACTTGGTCTTCATCGTACAAGCCAACTACCCCACCACACACATCTCCAACTTATCAAACATCTCCAAATTCCTTTTTTTATGTTTGCGAATTGCTTTTGAAGGAACTTCAGACAGCGTGATCAATATTCATCCACAAAGCAAATATACAGAAGAGTTGTTTTAATTTGGTCTGAGATGATGACGCAGAGCTGTCAAGCTTGGGTTTGATTCTGATCACACGACAAAACTGTCGGATTGATGTTTCCCAAGTAGGGCGTTGCATTACGTAGTGGGCACCTTTCATATCGACGCGGCTTGGTTGAGTATGTTGTCTCCTAGCATCAATTAACCCACCGTCTTTCGCGAGTTTATTGCCGGCAGCTCGGATTCCAGATTCATAGTCTGCATGGGGGTTCATAGTCCGCTCTCAGCATTTAGTGGTGGCCCTCAATGCAACAAATGAGTGGCAACCTCCACAATACAAGACACGGAAGAGAAGGAAACGGAAATACATTTCATATGATCTCTTGCCATGCCATTATTTTGTCAGTCCAACCAGCTCTGAAATGGCCTGACAGCGACAATGACACTGACACACACCTCTTCAAAAATGCAGCAATGCCAAACACCAAACCAATGTTGATGGAAAAGTGATGGTTTAACGTTCTCGTACGACGGAACGTGAGAACAGCTGATGACGTGTGCACTCCTCTGCTGGGACCAAGGAACAATGCAGACGTGTGACCTGAAAAACTGAAAAAAAACACACTTTGATCGGTTTAAAGGAAGTGAAATTATGCTTTTATATAAACAATAAAAAGGTTCTCATAAAACATCACAAGACCGATTACTGCCTCGTCATTCTTAACTGAAGGATCAGAGCACTCACAGTCATTAGGCAAGCTCAGTCGGTCATGTGCTTGCCATTTTCTTGTGTACATGGTCGAGGCTCATAGAAGAGTTGGAGCAGAATAGAAAGGGGGGGAAACACCAACAGCAGAGTAGAAGTGAGAGTGAGATCAAGGGGAGGGGAGGGAGGGGTGAACAAGTGACCAGATGTAATGAAGGAAAATACAGGACACTCAGGCATGGGTCAAGAGGGCTGCCGAAGGCCCCATTGTGAATGTAGCAACATGTTACATGTGGGAAGTATGCTATCGCACGTCTTATATCGCCAAGATCTGTATGAAAAATTGTTCTAAAGTGAAATGGAAATTGCTAAAGTACAAAACTAATGTTCGTGCAGTTTTGACAAATGTTATTCCATCATCACTTTTAACACACACACACACACACAAACACACACACACACACACACACACACACACACACACACACACACACACACACACACACACACACACACACACACACACACACACACACACACACACACTTAATCTTAGTTTCAAATAATAAAAAAATGAAAGCAATTAAACATATTTAGTAAGGCTGACTTCACTCCTGTGCGATGAGTTCCATGATGCCATTGCAGGGTTTCTGACTGTCGTTGGGACTTATTCACGGGATGCTGTTGCTACGATAGAGGGTGTACTCACCTGTGCTACGTGCCGCATTTCCTTTTTGAAATATTGTTTGGAGTACTGAAATAAAACGGGGCAAATGGCATGACATCCCGGGAAGGTACGAAACAGGATGCGGGACGTTTGAGTGAATAACCAGACACCCGGGGTGTGTTCAGTTCTCAAGTTTTCTTGTCGAGCACTCACCAAGAGGCTTCAGAACTCAATTTGAAACCGTTGATCAGGAACGGATGGCTTGACAAGTGCTAGCTAGCTATTTAGGAACTGAGCACACCCCAGTCTGAGCTGCTTCACACAAGCTGAATGAAACACAACAAGAGAAGGAAGGGGAAAGCAGGAGATGAAACAGAAGTGAGGCAAACCAACCGACAACTAACAACAGAAAAGAGGTGAGGGCAGGGACCGTTGGACCCTGGGTGGTGACCCAACCATTGACCCTCCTCCCCTTCCCATCCCACAGTAAAAGAGATCAGTGAGCTAAGTCACAGTGCACTATGGTAAGTATTGTTATGGGTTCGGGAGGTGCGGGGTCACGAGGCGAGTTTCTCAGACCCATCAACCGGCCGATGACTGAAGCCGACGAGCCTCGGATAACTCTAGGGCATGATGGGTTGCTAAGCAACCACAGATGCCGTCTGAGATGCTCAATTGAGGTAGGGTCCAGCATCCAAATCCTGTTTTACCTTCCCGGCAAATTACTCACTCCAGATAAGGACTGTGCTTCCCAATGCTTCACTACTGTCAATCAAAAATGGCCGAGCGATGCCGTTAGTGGAATGTTGGCTAAACTCCACCAATAACAAAATGGCGGGCACAACTCCCTGTCACTGTTTCACACTATGGTCTAACCAATTGAAAGACGATCAGACAGTTTGGAAAGAGGTTTATTAAGATTTAGCAAAAAGCACGTAATTACAAGGTAAACACAGTGTCACAAGAGAAAACTCTTACCCCTAACACGTAAGCCCACTTAGTCAGTCATCTTGACACAACCAGGTGCCTCAATCATTCCAGGAGAAGGAGAGAAGATTGATAGACAGAGGAGTGAAATAGGTGTATGGGGTGTTGACCCCAGCCTCACCCGTACGTGAGTCAGACGGCTCACGTGGTAACAGATAGGGTGTGTGGTGCGGGTGTGTGGTGCGGGTGTGTGGTGCGGGTGAGATGTGCGGTGTGTGCAGTAGCATGTAATGCCAGTCCCGAAAAGGACTGCTGTGGACTCTGTTGACACTCCGCAAAACCAGGGTGAGTCAATGAGGTGCGTGTGGTGACAGGTACAAGGATGTAAGGTGCGTGTGTAAGACATGTATGGAGATGAGTTGGCTCTGAGGAGAATCACTGTTGATTCTCTTGATGCTTGAGAGTTTGTGGTTGTTTTTAATGAAGTCAGCATGGGAAGTATTGTCAGTGAGGAGGTGGTAACCACGCCTGAAAGCCTACAGCTCTGCTCTCGTTTCGCCTGGTGCTTCTAAATGCTCGTTCAGTCACATTCCACAGGTGCTTGGTGTGGTTCACCTTGAACTTTCCATTTGATCACCATCTCAGCTCAATCGACCAACAACTTGATTTTGACCTCTTCTCTGAACTCAAACCGACTCTGAACTCAACTGCACACTTCTTCTCTGCTCGGCATTTTATCGCCATGGCTCCTGTCATCTTTCACGTCCACCTTCCGTGATCTAGCCATTCCAATTGGCTGTTGGGCTGTGACTCAGCCACTGAAAATGGCTGCAGGAACGCGGGGGTATGCCTCTGATGTCTCGAGGCAGTGTAAAGGACACGGCAAGAGGAAAGGACCGGGCAATGCATCATTCACGGGAATGCCGAGCCATGCCTGAATTCTCTGTGCTAAAGAGGGTGCAGTATTCAATTGAAGCGCTATTGAATGGATTGGTCTCCACAATTCTTTATTTCACTGTTAATATTACAGAACCTTTGGTTTTGATTCAAAACTTAATATATACTTTTAAATCAGAAAATAAAAATAAATGGCATTGACAAAAGTATCGAAACCCTCGACTTAATATTTGGTAGCACAGCATTTGGACAAAATGACTGCAGTCAAGCGCTTCCTATAGCCGTGAATGAGCTTCTTACATCTGTCTTCTGGTTGTTTCGCCAAGCACTCTTCTTGTGAAAACTGCTCCATTTCTCCCAAATTTGAAGGGTGCCTTCTCCCAACTGCTGTTTTCAGATCTCCCCAGAGGTGTTCAATGGAACTGAGATGTGGACTCATTGCTGGCCAATTCAAAACAGTCCAGCGTTTTGTCTTGAACCATTCCTGGGAGCTTTTTGAAGGGTGTTTGGGTCATTGTCCTGCTGCAAGACCTATGACCTTCGACGGAGACCCAGCTTTCATACACTGGGTTGAACGTTGCGCTCCAAAATTCCTTGGTAATCTTCTGATTTCATGATGCCATGCAAACATTCAAGGCACCCGGTGCCAGAGGTAGCACATCAATCCCAAAACATCACTGAACCTCCTCCATGTTTGACTGTAGGGAAGGTGTTCTTTTCTTTGAAGGCTTCATTTTGTTTTCTGTAAACATAGAGATGATACGCTTTCCTGAAAAGCTCTAATTTGATCTCAACTGTCCACAGGACATTCTCCCAGAAGGATTTTGGCTTGAACAGGTGTGTTTTGGCAAACTCCAGTTAGGCTTTCTTTTGTCTCTCTCTCTCAGCAGTGGGGTCCTCTTGGGTCTTCACCCGCTTTTATTGAGTTGACGACGGATGGTGCGAGTTGAAACTGTCGTATCTTGTGTCTGAAGGTCAGCTTGAATCTGTATGGCAGTTGATCGAGGTGCTTTCTCCACCATTCGAACAGGTTTTCTCTTGCGGCCACGTCCAGGGAGGTTGGTTACAGTGCAACGGGCCTTAAACTTCCTGAAAACATTGTGTACTGTGGACACAGGCACATCAAGGTCTCTGGAGATGGACGTGTGGTCTTGAGATTGTCCATGCTTGGCTACAATCTTGTGTTTGACCTCCTCAAACAATTCTCTGGCTTTCTTTCTTTTCTCCATGCTCATTGCGGTACACACAGTGACACAAAACCTCAGAATGACTCATTTTCTCCATTCAAACTGGTCGAATGAGTGATTTATACATTGCAGGCACCAGCAACTCACCACAGGTGAGTTCAATTCTAAAGTAAAGGAGAATCACCTGCTTGAAATCTAATCATTTCTCACAACTTCTTAAAGGTGCCAATAATATTGTCCGACCCATTTTAGGATTTCTGTGCGGAACAAGCTGAGGTTTAGTAATTTTTTCAGCTTTTTGGGGGTTTTGTTCCACTGCAAACCAAAGAAATACAAACGTGGATACAATTTTTTTTTTTTTATTTCAACAATTTTCTCGAAAAAATGATGCATTATTTGAAAAAAGTGCCAATATTTTTGGCCACGACTGTACGTGTGTATGTTAATGCATGAACATTATGGAATCAAAACCGGCTGCACCAAATTATGCATCTGTCTTGGGGGGGGGGGGAGTAACCGTGGGGCAGTCATGGCACAATTGTGATTTGCCCCCATACCCACTTCTCGAGGTAGGGGTGGAACAACACCTTCAAGTCCTTTGAACTGTGTTCCTGATAGTGATTAAACGGGGGAGGTGGCACGATTTTTATAAGGGGCTAATGGGGTGTGCAAACAAAATTTTTATAATGGGGAAGGGGGAGCGCAACCTAATTTTTTAGAAAGTTGGGAGGTGGTGGGGGTGCACAATGCCAATTTCTAAAGATGGTGGGGATGCACAACATTTTTTTTCTTTTTCAGAACAGGGGATGGGGCACAATCACAATTTTTTTAAGGGGGAATAAATGGAGGGTCGGTACACAAGGTTATACAAGGGAATTAGATACAGGAGATCATTCGGCCCATCATGCCTGTGTCACACCAACAACATCAACACCCACCCTTTCCAGTCCAGCACAGTATTCCTGTCCCCACGGTTTCCAGTGCAGTCAGTGATGTGTTTTGAAATACATGTTTGATTAAGGATAACATAGCCCCCCCCCCCCCATCGGCCGCTTCGTTAAGAAGTGGGTGCTTCTAGTTATGTATAATGGAAACAAGGTAACTTGTGTATATAACGGGGAGGGGGTGGCAGGTATAGCCTACAGAAGGACAATTTGGTGGATAGGCCTAATCATTTCACTGACACCATCCAATGCTCCGAGACTCATGCAATAAAAACCCTAAAATCGATTTTAATTTTACTCTGTCCGCCTGTTGTTGTATCGTACAATACTCCAAGAATGAGGGATCCAATATTCTCCAACGGTTTTATTCAACCGAACACCGGAACGTGACAAGGTTTACACTGGACACCTCCTGACCTCTCACCCTGAACTCCTTCTTCCCCATTGCACCCTCGAACATCCAGTCGATGCACACCACATATCCCCCTTTCGTTAACCACACCCATACCGTATCGCAGTGCACAACAACAATATCAATTAACGAGAAGTTGAAATGTAGTAAATGCCACAGCATGGATTAACCATAAAACAAGTAGTAATAACCATGGAAACAGTTTCAATTAGCTTCCTTTTCTTCTTCTCAAAGGACTTTACATTACTTCATCACATCATCTTGAGTCCAGGCTGGAGGTCTGCGAATTCTGGCATCCCGGCCGACCGGCACAGGTTCTGATGTGTTTTACACTGGTGGTGCGGTGATGTCAGGAAGGAGTGGTAGCTCAGCATCATCTCTTGCATTCCCTTGGCAGACAGATTCTAAATGAGACGCATTCCAGATCCGTCCATCGGACAGTTTGTACGTGTGATGTCCTCTTTGCTCCATAACTTGCAGAGGTGCTGAAGATTTGGGTTGTCCTTTTCGGAGGACACCAGGTTTTCTCACTCGGACAAAGGAACCACATTCAAAGTTCACATCCTTTGCTCCAAGGCGTTTGTCGGTGTACACCTTTTTCTTGTTCTGCTTCTCTTGTGCTCTGAGCACCGTGTCTTTGTGTGACGGTGTGTTGGGCTTTGGCATCTGCAAACCAGATACATGTTGCTTGGTGTGCATCTCTCTCCCATGAAGCGGTTCAGCAGGTGATCGCTGTGTTGTGGCATGTCGGGTTGCCCGGCATGTTTGAAGAAAGTCCGTTGTGAATGTTTTCCAGTCTTTCCCTTCAATGTTAGCAGTGAGCAAGCTTTCCTTTAAGCTTCTATTGAATTCCTCAATTTCCCCATTCACTTGCAGGTAGTACACTGCTCACTTCCTGTGGGAAATGTCTGTCTTTCAGGAAGGTGTCAACTTCCTGAGAGGTGAATTGTGAACCATTGTCAGATATCAACTCTTTTGGGTTACCTTCTCTGCTGAAGACAGTTGACAGGAACTTGATCACTGCAGTGGAGGTGACCTGGGAGGTGAAGGCAATTTCTGGCCATTTGTTAAAGTAATCAATGAGAGTGATAGCGAAACGACAATCCAGTGGCGCAGAGTTGAAGGGCCCCACTATGTCGATTGCCAATTTCTCCCAAGCTGCATCGGGTTAAGGTACGGCTATAGTGATGATGCGTGTGTCACAGCTGTCTTGTCGTGCTGCTGGCAAGTGATGCAAGCCTTGATTGCGGACTCGACGTGCTCGTCCATTCCCGGCCACTAATACAGATCTCTTAACCGCTGCTTTGTCCTCACTATGCCCTGGTGCGTATCATGCGCTAATTTGATGAAATGCGGCTGTAACGCCTCCGGGACAAGAAGGCGGTGAGTACCTCTCATCACGCAGTCCTCTTGTCGTGCCAGTTCAGTTTGCAATTTGAAGTAAGGAAGGAGATCAGGATCCAGGCCTTTTGACGTTTTTGGCCGGCGCTTTGTAAGCAATTCACACAATTTTGTTTGAATGGGGCAGGAAATACAGGCAGTTTTGAATTCTTCAGCTGTCACCGCAGTGAGGGTCAACGTGAGAATGACAACCTCAACATCATCCTCCAGACTGGGCTCTGAAGCAGGTAGTGGAAGGCGAGACAAGCAATCAGCTCTTTTCAGAGCCAGTCTTGTACTGAATGTCATCATTAAATGACCGAAGCCGTGCGGACCATCTGGCCATGCGTATTCCAGCTCTTCCCAATCCTTCTGTGGAAAGCAGTGTAATGAGAGAACTGTTGTTAGTGCGTAAAGTGAAATGTCTACCCCTGAGATAGTCCTCCACTTCTCTGTCGCCCACACGCATCCAAGTGCTTCCCTTTCCCCCCGTGGAGTATTTTCTTTCCGATTCAGTCGGCGTTCGGGATGCAAATGCGATGGTTTTCTCCCTTTTTTCAGCATGAATTTGTGTCAGGACCTCTCCAAGGTCATAATCGGAGGCGTCAGGTGTCACTATCGTGTGTAGCTCAAAGGATCAAAGAGAGCGAGAGCTGGACCACTGACAATCAGTTCTTGAACCAATTCGAAATTTTGCTGTGACTGTGACTGACCAGGAGAAGGAGGATGGTCCCTACAGTAATTCTCTCAGGGGTTCAACGACCGATACATAGTTAGGGATGAACTTCGCATCCCATGACGTGAGCCCGAGAAAAGAGCGCAAGCTCTGCATGATGCGTTGCAGCACCGCTCTTCGGTGTTTGTCATGTGCTTCGGGAGTCTCTCCAAAAACAGTTACATCGTCAAGGTAACACCGAACTCTGGGTTGATTTTTATTAATGGCAGGCATCATCCTCTGAAAAACAGCTTGGTGCTGAAACAAACCCGTAAGAGATTCGTTTGTAGCGAAACAGTCCCTCATGTGTAATGAAGGCAGTAAGGTCATTGCTGTTCTCATGCAGTACAACCTGGTGGTCCACACTTTGCAGATCCAAGGTGGAGAAAAGTGTGCCTCCTCACAGCTCCACAAACATTTCCTCCATATGCGGAAGAGGATATCCCTCAATCACCATCGCTTCATTTGGTTCTCTGAAATCCACACACAGACAAATCGCTGCGTTTCAAATTAAGGAGCTTTTTCAGTTCCTGTAAAACAGCATCTCTCACAGACAAAGGTAAACGGCGCAGCTTTTGCTGGACTGGAGTCACATTGGGTCTCATTTTAACGAGATGAATAAATCCCTTTGCACAACCCAGGGTTCCCTCCATGCTGTCACCTGCAACATTTGTGACTGGGGTTTGATTTGCAATGCTTTGGGTGGTAGAAGTGATGCGACCATTCAGTAATTGCAGGTCAAGTGCAGAAACCAGGTCTCTGCCAAGAATGGCAGTGCCGCTCCACACTATGTAAAATTCAGCAGGCGCACAGTAATTCTCGAAAGTCACATCCACATGCAGGCAACCACGCACAGGTATCGGATTTCTCAGGTAGCTAACCAGGTATAGTTTTGGCTCAGTCAGTGACACATTATTGAAACATTGCAGGTAGACGGATTTGGGAAGTATTGACACTGCCGAACCTGTATCTAACATTAGTTAAATGTCCATCGGCTGTCCCCCGGCAGCAGTAACGTGTACAGTGCACATTATCTTATCAGCACCTCGAGCCCTATTGTCTACACTCAACACATTCACATCAGGGACAGTCACTCCGTAAACTTGTGAGCCCCGGAATACTTTAGCAAAGTGTCCTCTCTTTTTGCAGCTGTTGCACTGGGCGTCCTTTGCTGGGCATCCATAGTAGTTGGCCGTGTGATTTACAGATCGCTCATCTGAAGTCCCTCTCACAGCGAGCCTAAAGGGTTTCTTGCTACTCTGCGAATCCTGTGTCTGAACAGGGTGTATGGCCTGTATGTCACTACCGGTGCTTTGGCCGATGATCTGAGCCTCCGCCATTGCCGACTCAATCTGTCTAGCCATGGTTCTAACTTTCTGTAACGTCAGTTCCATTTTGAACAGTTAGCGTTCTCTAATGCGAGGCGAGCTTGTTTTCTCGACGAGCTGGTCTCGGGTCATCTCGTCTGCCAAGCTCTCCAAACTCACATGTGACGACCATCTCCCTTAATAAAGCAATATATTGTTCCGTGGACTCGCCATTTTTCTGACCACGTTGATTAAATTCATATCGTTCTGCCACCACGTTCATTCTTGGAACAAAAAAAATTCTCAAGGCCATAAGTGCAGTCTCGTAGCTATTATCAGCTATCGTTAGTGTGTAGAAGAGTCTCTGACCTTCTGTGCCGAAGCAATGTATCAAAAGTGTGTGCTTTCGGGGATCAGCGAGTGCATTCTCCTGTATTGCCAGCACGTAGTTTTCAAGACACGAGTCAAGACACTACAAATCCCCTCAAGATATATTTACGAAATTTGGTACACATATCAAGCAAGTGGTGAACTGGTGCCTTTTGATATTTTCTAATTGATAGGTCACATGGTTTGTTTAATTTAAATTGAATTATACACTTGAACACTGGAGAACACTGGAGAACACCAACCCCCTTTTTAGCACTTTCAAAACTTCTGTTTCGCAGTACTTGGACAAAATATTACGGAATTTTCCGTCATCACGACCAATCAGATTTTCCGCTTGTACACCCCGCCCACGTGCTTGTTTATCGCTCGTCTAGAATGCAGTTCAAGATTGCGTGGGGGGGGGGGGGACCAAACGCTGCAAGGGGGTGTACGAGTTGATAGCAGAGTTGTTTAATTTTCTTGTATCCATAATCGAGGATATATATATATATATATATATATATATATATATATATATATATATATATATATATATATATATATATATATATATATATATGAACAAGAATTTGATACACTGCCGATTTTGCAGGTTTTCCCACTTACAAAGCACGTAGAGGTCTGTAATTTTTATCACAGGTACACTTCAACTGTGAAAGATGGAATCTAAAACAAAAATCCTGAAAATCACATTGTATAATTTTTAAGTAATTAATTTGCATTTTATTGCATGAAATAAGTATTTGATCACCTACCAACCAGTAAGAATTCCGGCTTTCACAGACCTGTTAGTTTGTCTTTAAGAAGCCCTCCCATTCTCCACTCATTACCTGTATTAACTGCACCTGTTTGAACTTGTTATCTGCATAAAAGACAGTTGTCCACACTCAATCAATCAGACTCCAACCTCTCCACAATGGGCAAGACCAGAGAGCTGTCTTAGGACATCAGGGACAAAATTGTAGACTTGCACAAGGCTGGGATGGGCTACAGGACAATAGGCAAGCAGCTTGGTGAGAAGGCAACAACTGTTGGCGCAATTATTAGAAAATGGAAGAAGTTCAAGATAACAGTCAATCTCCCTCGGTCTGGGGCTCCATGCAAGATCTCGCCTCGTGGAGCCTCAATGATCATGAGAAAGGTGAGGGATCAGCCCAAAACTACACGGCTGGACCTGGTCAATGATCTGAAGAGAGCTGGGACCACAGTATCAAAGAAAACCATAAGTAACACACTACACCGTCATGGATTAAAATCCTGCAGCGCACTCAAGGTCCCTCTGCTCAAGCCAGTGCATATCCAGGCCCGTCTGAAGTTTGCCAATGACCATCTGGATGATCCAGAGGAGGAATGGGAGAAGGTCATGTGGTCTGATGAGACCAAAATAGAGCTTTTTGGTTTAAACCCCACTCGCCGTGTTTGGAGGAAGAAGAAGGATGAGTACAACCCCAAGAACACCATCCCAAACGCGAAGCATGGAGGTGGAAACATCATTCTTTGGGGATGCTTTTCTGCAAAGGGGACAGGACGACTGCACCGTATTGAGGGGAGGATGGATGGGGCCATGTATCACGAGATCTTGGCCAACAACCTCCTTCGCTCAACAAGAGCAATGAAGATGGGGCGTGGCTGGGTCTTCCAGCATGACAACGATCCGAAACACACAGCCAGGGCAACTAACGAGT
>NC_140966.1:34885368-34900368 GCF_056783735.1 Eptatretus burgeri | reverse complement strand
GCGCAGATGCCTTCTGTAGATCTATGACCAAATGGTCTGTACTTTGGAGACAAACATTTATGGGGCTCTCTCTCTCTCTCTCTCTCTCTCTCTCTCTCTTCTCTCTCTCTTCTCTCTCTCTTCTCTCTCTCTTCTCTCTCTCTCTCTCTCTCTCTCTCTCTCTCTCTCTCTCTCTCTCTCTCTCTCTCTCTCTCTCTCTCTCTCTCTCTCTCTCTCTCTCTCTCTCTCTCTCTCTCTCTCTCTCTCTCTCTCTCTCTCTCTCTCTCTCTCTCTCTCTCTCTCTCTCTCTCTCTCTCTCTCTCTCTCTCTCTCTCTCTCTCTCTCTCTCTCTCTCTCTCTCTCTCTCTCTCTCTCTCTCTCTCTCTCTCTCTCTCTCTCTCTCTCTCTCTCTCTCTCTCTCTCTCTCTCTCTCTTCTCTCTCTCTTCTCTCTCTCTTCTCTCTCTCTTCTCTCTCTCTTCTCTCTCTCTTCTCTCTCTCTCCGAAGCAGCTTCCTGAACAAGGGTTACACTGGATGGTTTACCATTGACTTCCCACTCGTAGTTCGGAGGGGAATTTGGAATTTTGTCATGGTGCCGGCCATAGCTCGCCTCCTCTTCGCGAGGCACACCGTGGGATCTTTACCGTCCACCAACTAATGCCGGAAGACACGACGTGCCCAGTTTAACGTCCAAGGGACGGCACACACACTGATGAATCGACCTTCCTGTGAAACACCGGGACGACAGTTTACCGCTGGGTCGGGATTCAAACCCGGGCTAGGCATTCCAGAGGCGAATGTGCTTACCCTTTAGACCATCCTGCTCGCCCAGAGAGCTGCCATTTACCAACGTTGCCAATTCTTTCATTCTCATAGCTCCTGGAAAAATTATTCCAACAATGGGACGCGTACAAGGTTTTAGCCCAGTGATTGAAAGTAATGCCTTTTTACCTGCTCAGAACATCTATCTGCAGTTTCGAAGCTCGGCCTGGTAATGACCTCCCAACGCCACAATGAAAGCAGGATTTTTTTTGTCCCTTGATGATTTGGATTTTTTTTTTTCTTTAAACCTGTAGCTGGTATTTCCATAACAACAATTATGCAAACAGATGGCTCAAACTGTACCATTTCAAAGCATGCTGTTTGCTTTGGGAGTCTGTAAGGTTTTGTGTGCCATTTAACTGGTGTTTTTGGGAAGCGATTTAAATGTCGTGCTCAGCTGCAGCAGACGCATGTTAAAAGCTTGCATAATTCATCTACCCAACAATTGATTGCTTGAGGCCAGGCTCCAGACTGCAATCGGTTTGCAGCGTCCACATCTTTCTCCGCAGTCTGTCCTGTGGGTAAACCAATCTGTGGGTGAGTGCACACATGCCTAGTCTGGCTGGAGGCGAGGGTTGGAGTTTTTCAGGGTGAAGTGGGAGGAGGGATGAGGATAAAGTAATGGACTCATTCGAGGGGAAAAAACAAAGGGGGTTGGTTGAGAGATTTATTTTGAATATGGACGAGGGGTTTTCTCATTGATGATGCGATGACAGTGACGTTGATTATTTTAAAAGCCAGTGAGAATGTGTCATCTTCGTTGCTTGCCTAGTGATGCCTGTCTGTGACTTAACTTGCTCTCCCAGGGTGTGGTGTGCAGAGCTTTTCAGATAATTGTGAGGCATTGAAGCAGGGCGCAGTGGACGTGTCAGTCTCTCTACTCTCTTAGGGTGCAGAGCGAGTGCCTGTTGAATACCCTCACCGACGTATACAACGACTCCGTGGACGCGGTCGTGGCTGAGAGAGAGAGAGAGAGATGAATGAGTGAGTGAGTGAGTGCTGTGTAGCTGTGTGCCGTGTGCAGCAGATGCTTTGTTTGGACCTCTCAAAGGCTCCGTTGCGGCTTTGGAGACAAAAATCTGCATGTTGTATGCGGTAATTAAAAGGTGCCTGGGATGGATCCGTTCTCTCAAGCTGGCAATTATGTACCATTGTGGTGATGCTGCTCATAAAATGCAACAAAAGCAAAAGTTGAACGTTGAGAATTATTGGCTGATGGCCAACGAATGGCCTGGATCAGATCTATAAAATAATGTTTGGTTTGTTGTGTTTGTCATATTTCTCTGATTAATTACTTCCACCACCGAAGGTGAAGGAGGTTATGTTTTCACCCCTTTCTCTCTGTTTGTTTGTGTGCACGATATCTCAAAAAGTTGTTGCCGGATTCAGATGAAACTTGGTGGACAGGTTCGGTGTGTGACAAGGACGAACTGATTAGATTTTGGTGAAGATCCAGATCTGACTACCAGAATTTTAAAGTGAATCTTCACCGTTGAGAGATAGGGCCAAAAAACGATATCTTGCACGATATCTCAAAAAATTGGAGACAGATTCAGATGAAACTCGGTGGACAGGTTGGGTGTGTGACATGGACTAATTGATTCGATTTTGGTGAAGATCCGGATCTGGATACGGTAATTATTTAACTTTTAAAGTGATTCTTCACCATTGAGAGATAGGGCCAAAAACGATATAGTAGTGTATAGCATGATATTTCAAAAATGTATTGGACCCGATATGTTCTCGTGGATCAGGCATTGCGTGGCGGAGGTATGCGCTCCACCGAGTGCCCTTCTAGTTCGTTTTGTTTTGTTATTTGTGGACAACATTAAAAAAATTCGCAAAGTGGTCTTATTAGTGCAATAACTCTAACCCATTCCGATCCTTTATTACAGTAAGTGTCATTGTTCTTCTTCAGATGCAGATTATGAGCTTTAAAGTCTTTCCCCAACTCGAGTATTTCACACACTAATTTTCTATGGTAATGAACACGTTGAAAATGGAAGCATTGAACTTGGTTTTTATGAAGGACATTTCAGAAGGTTTTTCTTGTACTTGCAATTTGTTGCCTTCCTAGGAGGCTTTTTTGGTATCGCAGCGTAAGTGCTCATCGCGTGATGCAAAAACCCCACGTTGAAATCTCACATTCTTCATCAATTTTTGTGTCCTTGTACTCTTTGTCCTTCATTATAATGCATGGCTCCTCCTTTCCCAAAAATATGGAGGGACTCGGACAACCCTCAACCCACTCTTCCCCCTTCCCACTCCCTTTTCAGTCAATTATTGAAACTGAATTTGTTAGATAAGCTGTCCATCATCATCATCCCATCACTCTTTGCATTGTCACTGCTGCCGAGGGGATTAGAGGGGTTAAACCGTGTGACTTGCAGCCTCCTCCCCCCACCCCCCCCCCCATCAAAGCACAGAATTAAAGTACAATTGTGGGATTTGTTTAGGGTGCCGGTGACAACTCGTCTATTCTTTGTGAAAGATATCAAGGTTTAACATCTATTATTGACTCATCATGCTGGCAGATGGGTTCTCTGGCTTATCCTTCCGATGACTGGTGCACATATTGAATCTGGCTGAATCTGGCTGGTGCACATCGCCCTTCATGTTGAATCACCAGTGCAACGGTTTATAGGTGGTTTAAGATTTGAATGCAGGCCAGGCAGCATGAAGGCAAGTGCAATTACCTTTAGGCTACCCTGCTATCCCCAGATAAGCTGTCATCATTATTATCAATATACCATACCCTTTACAGAGCTTCGTTGTTGTTTGAGCAGTTCCTGGGTGAGGGTTGTCCTGGGGGTTGGGGAGGGCTAGGGTTTGCTTGGGCCTTCAGTCAGTCAGTCAATTAGGGCAGGAGTGTGAATTTTTTTGAGGATGCCAGTGGTAATCTCGCCAACTCCTTGCGAAAGACTCCGTGGCATCTTTCGCATCAACCAACTAATGCTGGCAGACGGGATGCCCAGTTTAACATCCATCTGAGGAACTGCACACATATTGATCCAACATCTTGCCTGCCAAAGCCAGGATGACAGTTTATAGCTGGGTTGACATTCAAACCCAGGTTAGACAGCTCAGAGATGAGTGTGCATGCCTCTAGGCCACTCCGCCATCCCAGATAAGCTATACTTGGACACACAAGATATAGAGATTCAAAACTATGGTGAAAAAGGTGTGACAGTTTCTGAAATTATTGTTAATTTCCAGATGGGAATGATATGACATTGATTTCCAGACTGGATTGATAAACAGGTAGGACTTGGCAAATTATGACTGGCAAGGATGCTCTGGGATTATAATGGATCTTGCTGGGATAACGTACAAGCCAAACGGATTAAGATGGGAATCTGAAATTGTCATTGTACCGCAGAACATTTTCTATGTGCAGGCCTGCACATCTCGGGTTCATTTATCGACCTCGCAAATACAAGTCAGCTCTAAGATGTTATTAGCGTTGTACTGACTGTGGTTTGTTTCCTGCCACAGCTAGCTTTTTGGACATTGCACTTTAATCTTGATTTGGCCATCCTCTGACAGAAAGCCGTGGCAGACCATTTTCGAAAGATGCGTGCTGATATTAACGTTGACAGGGGTGGAGTGTGTGTTTGTGTAAAGCATTTGCTTTTATGGTTTGTTTTTTTTCTTCCAAACCTCGTAGTCCACTTTAGCTGCCCTGAGCTTGCACTATTTTTTTTTTAATTGATACATTTGAGAACTTCTTGTGTTGTGGTTGGCTGCGGTGCACATTATCCGTGCGGTGTTACTGAGATTTCCACACTTCAGGCCGATAATAATATTATTGTTCATTGTGTGGAGGTTTACTTTCTTGAACATTACATTATTCGCAACCCTCTGCACAGTGTTCACGTTACATTGAAAGGATTTGATGCAATCTACGCCATTCATCATTTTGCCATAACCTGACTCACAGCCATCTACAACACCACAAGTAAAATTCTCAAATGTATCAATAAAAAAATAGTGCAAGCTCAGGGCAGTTGCAAACAAATTTTTTTCTTGTTTTTTTTTTTAAATTCCACCTTTATAGTTTTATGATTTTATGATCTACAGCCATGTTAGCTTCCACATAGCCCAGAGTCAATCAAAACAAAAACTTGCCATGTTTGTGCATCTCTTATCCTGAACTCTGTGAGCCACGCGGCTCTGATGGTCACATATCGTTATTTTCTAAACATTTTCTTTCTCAGCGAGACCACACGTATCCGGATGTTGACTAGCTGCATGGCTCACAATGGCTCTAACGTGTGTGAGAAGCCTTTCTGTTTGCCTTTTGCCATCCTTCAATCCACCTCCTTTTCTTTTGCTCCATTGCCACTTATCTGTCTCCATCGTGCCGTGTCTTCACTACCATCCTCCTGCCCTCAGGCCTTTGCTCGCTTGATTAGCAACCAGGGACGGCGTGACCTGAAACGTGCTGTATTTCACCTCCCTGTCTCTATGCCAGTTTGGTTCTCGAAGCTGGCGAATGGTTTGTTTGCAGTTGTCTTGCAGCATTATGGATTTGTGTTGCTGGAAGAACATTAAGTGCAAGACCACTGTTGATTTAAACTTTCGCAATTTCATATTATGAGCACGTGCAGCAGTCTATACTGCAGCCTGTTAGGTTCTGTCTCTGTGTCCCCCCCCTCTGTTTTTACCCTCTTTCCTTTTTTAATCTCTCTCTCTCTCTGTCTGTCCCTCTCTGTCTCTCTCTCTCTGTCTCTCTCTCTCTCTGCATGTCTCTTTCTCTGTCTCTCTGTCTCTCCCTCTATCTCTCTCTCTCTCTCTCTCTGTCTGTCCCTCTATCTCTCTCTCTCTCTCTCTATCTCTCTCTCTCTCTCTCTCTCTCTCTCTCTCTCTCTCTCTCTCTCTGTCTCTGTCTCGTCTCTCTGCTTGTCTCTGTATGTCTCTCTGTCTGTCTCTCTGCTTGTGTCTCTCTGTCTCTCTCCCTTTCTCTCTCTGCATGTCTCTCTGTCTGTTTCTCTTTGTCTGTCTCTGTCTCTCTGTGTCTCTGTCTCTCTCTGCGTGTTCTCCTCTCTGTTTGTTTATTTCCCCCCTTGACAAGTCTTCTTCTTCTTTTTATTATTCTTCTTTTTCTTCTTCTTCTCTTTCTTCATATTGAAAGAGCAACTGTGATGTGAGACGGAGATGCAGGGTTGTTTATTCCTCCACGCCAGACCGTGATAGAGCAAGGGACCTATGCTGCAATCAGCACATTTTTATCACAATAATTCAAGCGTGATGGAGCCAAACTGTGATGTTGAAACCTGTGTTTGGAGCAGGCCTGCTATATAATCAGACCAGCATATGGGAGCGAAGCTATATTTAATAATGACTCGTCATCGAACAGGAAATGACACTCGGAGATCCTATAATATGAGATCTACAAGATCCAGTGGACACATAACAGTTAATAATGGTGCCCAAACGTAATACGATGGATAAAATTAATAATGCCAAAAGGCTGAGAAAATTTATGACGTGTGGAAAAAAATAGAGGAATTGGATACATTGGCAACAAGTGAAAGTACAGCATCTGTGAGCTGCCATTATGGGATCAATGAATCAACAGTGTGTCACCATGAGTCAAATATCAATTCAAGTGTTCCCGCTCCGCATAGCGTGAACATCTCATTCCAGTCCCGTGATCATCGTATTGAAAGGATGGAAAAAGTGTTTAATGTTTGGATCGAGGTCCAAACAGTCAAAAAATGCCTTTGAGTGGACCGGTGATATGGGAGAAACCATTGCAGATTTACCAACAATTCCACAAGGCACCCGGGGCCGAAGGCTCCAGTTCAACCATGGCTCATGGAACGAGTCGAGGTGAAGGGATTTTTGGTGGAGCAGGTTTTTAATGGTGAAGAGACAGGATTATTTTGGAAGAGGATGCCATCTCATACCTTCCTGTCCAAGTAAGGAAGAACTGCTCTGGATCAAGGTGGCTAAGGATCTTTTTACCCTTCTTTTACGTGGCAATGCAGCAGGAGACTTCGACGTGCTCCCGATGATCCAACAGGAATTGGAGACATTCTACATCCATCGCAAGTTCTACATCCACGTCTTTCTAAATTACACCCTCCCGCATATAACAGCAACATCATCATCTCTGAGCTAACACTTGTGTTTTATAATTTCGGCAGAGTACATTTTGAATGAGTACATAAATATGTTTACCCTCACCCATCTCGCTGTTTTGGGATAAATTTAAAAGGTAAATGTTTTGTGGTTTTGTTTAACTTACCCCGTTTTTTATTGTATTTACATGTTTATTTCAATATGAACATGCATTATATTTATTTACGTGTTTATTTATGGCTGTCGTCCACCTTCCTTGATAATTTCTTGAAGTCGAGGAACCGATCCCCCCTCTTCCCATTGTCTCTTGGTTTCCATGATTGTGGTTTTAACTATCGCAGCATTTTCCAGGAACAAAACCCCCTTCGATATTGGAGGGTTCACTGTATCGTGTAAAAATACTGTGCTCCCCAAGTCGTTGTTTCCCTCAATTTGAATCTGACTGATCATGAGTACAAGATCATTGCTGCCACTGAAACCTTTGTTTGTTATGGGTGGAGAGCGTCCCGACTCGGCGGGTTTGTCCTGATGTTAAGAAGATATGCTGCAGCAGTGGAATAGGCTTCCCTTGTGTCTGTCCTGGAAGTCTGATTGTGTGGGTCTCTTTCCACACAAAGGTTTAGACTGGAACACCACGGTATGCTTACTATAATTCACGGACCGGTGTTTGTGTGTTTGTTTGTCACACTACTCCTCCTCCAGTTCTGGGCTAATTACATCCAGATTTGCTGCATAAGATCAGCAGAACTACAATTAATGTGTCGAGGTGTTTTATCTTTTTCTGGGGGTCTTGGGGAAGGAGAGTGGGGGAAGATGCAAATTCTCTATGTAGATGTGTCTCGAGCAACACCGCCTCCAGGTGGGGATTACAAGTTTCCACCATTTACAGTACAGTATTCCTGTCCCCACGTTTTCCAGTAGTATTTCGAATTATAAGCAGTAGATATGTTTTTTGTTCATGCACATAACCTTTTTTTTATTTTTTTGCCTCCACACCACCCAAACAAAAGGTATGCGTCAGAAGAATGTGTTGCATGCTTGGAACACGATCACCCATCGGGCGGGTACACTGCTAGTGATTAGTAATGTGTGTTGATGATGTTCGTGCAGCCTCGGACCCTGTACTTGCTGAATCAGACAACATGGGAGAGGCCGCATTCTCCGGAAGGAATAGCTTGTGATAAAGAACAGGTTGTGCGTACGGTCTCTAAAAATAATCTGGAACATATTTTTTTTCTGCGCCAAAGACATTGATAAAGGAATAAGGTGTTAGTTGTGCAGACAGATTGCACTTCAAATCATCTGGATAGTCTTTCACAAGTTGAGCAAAGTGATTATGTACATTCATTGAAAACGAGCCTTCATCACTCGCTCCTGTTGAAGAAAATGATAATACTGGAAATATTGCTCTTGTAGACAATGCTCCTGAAGGTGAATGCCCTACACTTGTGCAGACAGGTAATATAGACTCTCAGCCGTTAATGACGACCATTTCATGTCCCTCCTTGTGACAATGTGTGATGATATTGGTTGTGATCAAATAGTTTTGATAATAATAATAATAATAATAGGGCAGCCATTTCTGTGCAAAAGCAACAGAAATAACTCGCTGAAAATAATGCTGAATGGGTGTCGGGATGAGACACACCTATGTGATCGTTAGGAGGTAGATGTGGGGCCAGATAAAGCAGACCATCATTTTTGACCACGATTGCGCTTCTCATTTTGAGTTTGGATACGCGATGGATCACTCTCCTCGAACACTGAAAATAAATAAATAAATAAATTAATGTATGCATCGTCAAGGCTTGTAAAAGAGCTGGTGTTAGTATACTGAGCGGATCAGGACACACAGGACAAAAGTAACAGTTAAGAGAGGGGAGAAACACCAACAGCAGAGTTGAAGGATAAGATAGAGGCAGACTTGGACAAACAATGTATGAGGGGCAGGAGAGGATGCATGGAGTGGACAAGCTGGATACAGAAGGGAAAATTGGGAAAACAGAAAAACTCTTAGGAGGTGAAACTTGGTCATTGTCATGGAAATCTATGCAGAATTCAAACAAATTGCCAAAACTTCACGGAATCTTGCAAACGTCAATGAACTGGTAAACATCACTATAGTACGTGACAAATTGTAGGTGATGAAAAACAGTTTGGTAGGAATTGAACGTGGGTTTTTATTGAATGTGGGAACTCTGAAGTGAAGTGAAGTGAAGTGATACTGCACGTGGAATCCTTTGGTGAGGGAAATCTCATAACGTGATGCAACCATTTGATTAGGGTGATACCTTTCATATTGGCTTCAGGTCGCTACAGATCTGTCAGTCTGTGTGTCAATCCTCGCAAGTCGAATGAAAGCAAAATGTTACTGAGGAATAACATGAAACTCGTCGCAGGAAGAGGCCATTTGGCCCATTATACTTGTGCCAAAACATTGCGTTTTTAAAATTTATCATACTTTCCATCTTCAACCTGTTTTTATGATACGAAGACGCGTCTGTGGGTTTTCAGAAACAAAACGGGCCAAACCTGTGAATGTTCAATCCATCATGGCACCCAAACCATGGCCAAGTCTCGCCAAATTTGAGGCACTCGCGAGAATTCTGCCTCCGGTAAACTCGGCCTCATCTCATATATTAAGCTCTTTCTAACCACTATGCCTGGTGTTGGCTTAATGGTTAGGGTGGTGGGCTTTGGATCCTCGGGTCCTAAGTTCAAATCCTGCTCAGCTGTTGAATTAATACCAGGTGGGGTTAACTCGGCCTGTCATCCTTCCAAGGTTGACAAAATGAGTGCCAGCATGCTGGTATACTGTGTCGGAGTGGTGACCCGTCCAGGATTGTGCCCAAGAGCTAAGGAGACTGCTTATGCTAGGTTCCCACTGTCGTGCGATCCGTGACAAAGGCCATGATTGGCCATTCGTAGCTGATCATGGAATTTCTCTGAAAGCTGTTCCCACTATCAGGATGCGCGGCACGATTGAAATCATGGTCTTACAGAGCGTGGTGTTTGTCTTGTCTAAGATCGATCCTGATCACCACGATTAGGAAGCACGATTAAATGCGATCTGTCGCGCTTTGTTACGATGCAATACGATCTGATACGATGATCCCGATTGACAATTGATCGTGTTGATCGTAGAAAATTTTTGAACGGTTCAAAATTTTTCTACGATTTACACGATTGCCACGACTGACCTCAAGATCAGATAAGATCTGATAGGATCACCACGATTAGTCCACGATTAGTCCACGATTAAGACCACGATTTCAATCGTGCCGCGCATCGTGATAGTGGGAACCTAGCATTAAGCAGCACCAACGCTCTGCAGAGAGTATGGTCCCAGTCTCCTCTCCTCCTCTGACCACTGACTCGCTGATTGACTGATATTAAAGTTCGGTACCTTCCAGGTAACATAGAAAGCTGAAATTTTGTGTGCTGACAGACATCAAAGCCAATACAACAGAAAAAAATTACATAACCACCGGAAAGCATCTGTAAATGAAAAAAATAAATAAATGAAAAAATGCAGGTGAGCGACCCAAGGCAATAGGTGAAGCATGGTAATTTTGTGTGCCGACGGACATCGAAGTCGATACACCAGGAAAAATCTCACACTCCTTGGAAAGCGTCCGTAAATGAAAAAAACAAATACAGGTAAGCGACTCAAGACAATAGGGAAGCACGGTTTCTTATTGCTTACAAGGTGTAAGCATACCCCACTCTTAAATACGTGTACAAGAACTTGTATGCTCAGTCTCTGGGAGAACTCGGACACACATTTATGTGCATCTACATTTTCACTCTGGAAATCTTTGAACGGTCTCATCTGAACTTTGGTAGTGAAGAAATATGATTAATATTATGTCAAAGAATCTAGTACAGTTGGCGCCATTTGTTGGCTGGAATGTCGCCCAAGCCATCGGGTGTCTGTCATGAATGAACATACAGATTAATTACAGTCACGCAATCACAATGATGCGTGCACTCAGACCATAAAATTGTAGTTAATTAGCAATAAGCATCACCAACATTCTCAGTATTGAGGACAAATTGAACTTTGCTGCAATCACACTCCCATCACTCCCCTCACAAACTTCAGGAGTGCGATCTTTTGCTCTCTTAAGATTTTCAAATGTGACTGTCTGATAAAGATGGTCATAGCCTTTCTTCTTTAGGTGTCAACAGATGCTTCCCCTCGACACCTGAGGAAGGAAGGTGATCTAATATGTGAAAGGAAAACGTTGACTTTTTGAACAGTACCTTCAGCCGATGCTGTGTAAAAATTAAAGATTATTTTTCTGACATTAAAGCTTCCATTGTGGCTGTAAAGCCACTCTTTCAAAGGAGTGATCCTGCAGAAATTTCAGAACCTCAGTTTCACCATCTTGGAAAGCCGACTGCAAAAGCGAATAACGAATTACAAGTACAAGGTTAATACTGGTTTAATAAAACATAAACAATGGAACTGTGTATTTACTCTTTAAATATACGTTGGCCGAGTAGCTACCCTACGGGCAAACTGTTGTTGACTGCTCCGTCTTGCATCCTGATGAAATGAATCCAATCTTTCCTTGAGCATGTTGCTGGGCCGATTCTTGTTGACGCCTTTGTCTTGCATTCTGACTAATGGAATCCAATCTCTTTGTTGTTGTGCTGCTTTTGGCTTGTTTTTTTTTTCTTCTTCTTGGCATTGTGATGCACTTGTTTGAATTTCAATTTAATTTTTGCTGTAAACCATGTTTTCCCAAAATAAATTTTCTCCATTTTTTTTCTTTTTCCCCAGGAATTCTGCCCAAAGTATTCAATAATTTCAAGATCTGAATAGCTCCACCCCTACCAAATCAACCATTTCCTGCAACCTTTATTTTATGACATTTTCTCAAATTAGGCCTCCTTATCGGCCGTTTTGAAAATTTTGCAACTCCACTGCCACCACCCTTTTCAGAAATGCTCAACGTCAAGCAAGGAAGCAGCACGTACGATTTTTAAATCTTTGGTATGACTCGGCCGGGGTTTGAACTGCCGATCTCTCAGACTCGGAGCAAACTCTCTAACCGTTGATACCACCAAGTCTAATTGAGACTTTCGTCTCCAGCCTTCTGTCTGCTCTTGCCCTTCGAGACATTTTTGCTATCTATTAGGCAGACGATACCTTGCTTGTACATCCAAAAAGGGATTTTAGACGTTTTTTTTAAATCCCCTTTTATTGGGATTTTTAGAAAGCTAAAATTTTGTTTTTAACGTCATATGCTAATGACATTGGCATCATCATTCGGAGTCCAGATAATGTCTCTGCACTAGTTTGGTGGTTGAAATATTTCTCTGCAGTCTCGTTCGGTCAGGTTAATATGCAGCCTTGTGGTGTGGTCCAAATAATATGTCATCAATGCTACCGCCTTCCCTTCCACAACACTTTGGTTGGAAAACAGGCGTGGTTAAATATCTCGGTAATCGTGAGATGAAACTTACGGATTGGGAATAAGTGTTATAACAGATTATGTATCGTTTGAAAGTATGGGAAGGACGAGTTACGTTCCTTTATCAAGGACGTACTATTGTTTTCAATAATTTGATCACGATTATGGCTTGAAGTCATTGCTTTGCAGCCAACAAAATACATGATGCTTGCCATCCAGCGAACTTTGGGGATTTTGTTTTGTAGTGGCTATCATTTGCTTTGGCTTGCTCCGCTGTACTGCCCCCAAAACGAGGGTAGCCAAAGTGTCATTGACATTTCTGGTTGAATCGTGGCTCTTTGCTTGCAATCTGTACAAAGTTAGCTGTTTATTGAGCAGCTGCCTTGGTGCTCTTTTGCACATTACTTTCTGTCACAGGTTGGAGAATTACGATGTGACTGACACGTGTTCATTAGTGGCCTTCATCCCACTAATTTTTCCTCCCTTCGAAAATTATATTCAAGTTTACTGGATGCAATGAAAGGCTTTGGTGTGTATTGCTTGTATGAGGCTTAGACTGTCTGACGTTCTTTCAAGAAACTACTTTTTTTTATGTCTCTGCTGACGCAGAGCCATTAAATTTTTGGGTTGTCCATCCGTCTGGCCTTACATGCCTTTATATTCATCATCCCCTTAATATGCCATGCCTTACATCCCCCTTAATATTCCTCTCAGCAAAGTGATGGGTTGTATTTACTAATATCTAAACGTGTGTGTGTGTGTGTGTGTGTGTGTGTGTGTGTGTGTGTGTGTGTGTGTGTGTGTGTGTGTGTGTGTGTGTGTTCATAAAGCATAACATATTCTCTCTGCTAACTTCCCTACCCCCACCCCTGTCTGTACAATCCTCCTTCCACCCCCCTCCTAATACAATGCAGCACCATCTTTCCACACCTCCTCTCTGTCTCTGTCTCTGTCTCTGTCTCTCTCTGTCTCTCTGTCTCTCTATCTCTGTATCTGGATGGTGGTTGTGTCTTGGCGGTGTTCTGGATGGTGTTTGTCTCTGGACTGTGTTTATCTCAGGACATGTCCGGGCGCTGTTTGTCTCTGGACTGTGTTTATCTCCGGACATGTCCGGGTGGTATTTTGCGTATGACCGGTAGAAAATGGATTTCAGACATTATTTTGTTTCCATCTTCACTGTTATTCTATGCAGAATCATTCAGATGAGACGGTATGGATCATAATTAATGCTCCACTGCACGTCTGCCTTCCCTTCCTCTCACCTCTCACTCTCCCTCCTCCACACTCTCCCTCCTCCTCTCTCTACCCCCCTCCACCTTCTCAATCCCCCCCCACACATCCTCTCACCCCCTCTCAGTATTCCTGTCGGCGAACCGACAGGTAGTATATGCTAGTAATGTAATATTGTGGGCGGAGGCATATCTGTCGATGTCACGATGTCGAAAAGTGCCCTTCCAGTTACAACTTTGTTTTCTCCTGTATTCCAATTCCTCATGACCATGATTTGATCTGGAAATTGATCAGAGGAGAGGGCGAGCGTGCGGTGCTGGTTCACAAAGTGCAAGAACTGAGAAATTAACAAAAAAATTTGTGTTGCACCTGTTAAAGTTGTAAACCAACCAACACAAGGTTGTAGAACCTCAACGGTTCTCACAGTAACCTCTTCTTTATTGTGATTGAGGGAAGACCCCTTTCATGCTTATTAGTTCCTCTCTCTCTTTTTTATTTTTTATTTTTTTTTCACCAATTATCCATTCCCTTCACTTATCACATGCTAATAATGGCTTCCTTGTGAAAATAGGTACATCTTGTAATTTATGGATTGAATTGTTTGTTTGTTTTTAAATGGAAATTGAGGTTACAAATTCAATTCCTTCTCGTTCTCCCTGTTTTCTCTTTTTGTGAGTAGCAGAAATGAAAGTGTACTTTTTTTGCTTTGGAGGGATGGGATCTGCACATATGGAATTAGAGCATCCGTATCGTATCGATGAGGGTTGCCTTCATTTTATTGAATTTTTACAATGCACTGATAGTAATTTGTACAAATGTGTGGGACATGAGGCACACATTCACGTGTGAAAACTTTGTTTTCCTGAGTTTGTGGATGGGTTGTATTTGCTGTGGTGGATTATACTTTTTACATGTACATTTTTTTTGCCAATTGTGTTTTATGGACTAAAAACACCTCCTCCCATCCAGAGTACTGATGAGTCGTGTGTGCCACCCCCTGCCCCTTGCAATGGGGAGGATTTTTTGTTTTTATTTTGTACCCATGACCTGACCCCATGTATTACCAACAGTCCAACACGTATGCAAAATTTGGTTGAGATCGGCCCACCCCTGTTTTATTTCTTTGATTTTTAGATGTACATTCATGCATACATACGTACGTACATACATACAGTTGCTTTATTTAATATAGTAGGATATACCCATTGATACAGTTTAAATGTTTTTGTCCCCCTTCCCTTGAACATTGTCCGAGGGGTGAGGGACATTAAAATGAGCTCCGTCCGACCGACAGATCATCTGTCCATGTACTTCTGTGTGCGCAATATTTCATAACCAGTTGAACATTTCGCTTTCATATTGCAGATATCTATTCCTCATGACATTATCTGAACCTGATTCGATCAAATCTGTGATTGGCTGAGTTTTGTTGCCATGGCAACCATCTTGGTTTGGCTTGT
>NC_140966.1:34852868-34880368 GCF_056783735.1 Eptatretus burgeri | reverse complement strand
ATTTAATTACTTTTACCATCATGTTCCCATCAGGTTAGGTGCAGGTAAACGGCTGCTGGTGATGCTTTTGATTTGCACCTCGGGATATTTGCATGCCCGTACGGACGGAGTCTGACGGTACATTGCGGCATTGCGGATCGCAGAGGGCTTTTTATGATGGATTTGTGCAAGTGGAACATGTTGCATTATGGAGCTTTGTTGTACATTGCAGTTTCCTTCATCGTTCGCCGCGATGAACCGGTTTTGTGGTTAACCTGCAGTCAGTCGAACGTCTAATACAATAAAAATGGATGAGATTAAAGAAAAACAAATTGATAACATTCTTCAGAAGACGAAATTTGTAATATGACGAACCTTAGTTTCGAGGCCCATGATGATCGAAATGGGAAATAAAAATTTTGAGTGTCGACCGTGTGCCTTAAGTGGATTGCCATTTACCAAGGTACTACTGCTTGCGTCATGGTCAACTCCACAAAAAGGTATTTAGAATAGAAAGGGGACAGTCGCACACAGTTTGAATGGTGGTACCTGAGTCGGTTTTGCCTGAAATCGTAATTTATGTCAAAATTTAGAACCAAACACTGCAGCTACTTAACCCTTTACTTGCTGCTCTTCACCAAATGTGTCATACAATTTTGGGTATGATTGTTGAAAAACAACGGGGTACCCAGTGAAGAAAGAGCAGAAAGCTTTGTTCAGGAGCTCTACATCTTGGACGGTAAACTTGAATACTTGGGCCTTTGCTTAGAGGGATAAAAGGGTCACAGAGTGCCATGTGAGGCCGGATGGTTATTCTCAGAGGAAGCACCATGTTACCCTCCAAGTCCTGCATTTATTTAAAGGAAACAATGCATGGCTTCTTTAAAGACCCACTGGGTGGAGTGTTACAATACGCATCGAACTGTCCACTTGTCTGCCTCGTTTCATACAATTTAGAGCTCGGTTTATAGCATTGTGGTATACAAAGGTTTTCCTGATTTATCTTGGTTAAGGGATCGCAAAACACTCGAGAGGTTCTCACTTGAGTTTTAAATGTCAGACCGCTACGTGAACAGTCTGCCACCACATCCATGGCCACATGTTGTGAAAACAAAGGACAAAGAGCGGCCTTCAATTTTTCGGCTTTGCTGAGCCAGGCCTTGCAGCTGTCTGCGTTGTTCACCGGCTAAATCTAATCGGGCATTTGGGCACGACGTCAGCCGAGTGCATAATCACGTCGACCCTGCTTTTGAGCTGTCTTTGCACTGGCTTTGCATGTTAACTCGTCAATTCTCATGGTCCCCATGCCCGAAGATCGTTTCATGTTTTGTTGCCATCATCAGTTTTTATAAAATCTATTTATTTATTTATTTATTTTTTCTCCGTTCCTTTTCTTCCACCGTCTTGAGATGAAAGTAGAATTTCCAAGAGGTGTTGCCGTCGATTTCGTCGATGCCGAGTGAGAGCTAGTGTCCTATTCTTTGTCGTATTATTTGTTCAATCGTGTCGAATATCATTACAAAATTGTCTTCTTTTGCCAAGCTATAATGAAGGAAGTATCCGATGGTTCCATGTAGTGCTGTGATGGCTTTCCACTTTGCTGATACGCCTACTTTGTCACTGGGGTGCTCAATTGGCAAATATTAGAAATTTTTTGTTTGTTTTACTTTCATTACTCCCCCCCCCCTTGCTGCCGCCTATTTGTTTTGCACATCCACAAGCAATTTTGCTTAATTCATCTGTTCTTTTCCCCATTCTAGCACAAGTACAGTGAGCACAAGGGTTTAATTTTGGCACACTCTGTTCAGGCACCGAGCATATGCCATGCGCCGTACACCATTCCTGTCTTTTTCTGTTATCCATTGCCTTCAGGATGAAGCACGAAGTGCCTTTTCTCCCCTGTCATTACGAGTTGAACGCAGAATTAATTCTCCCATAAAGCTGTCATTTATCACGATATTGCACCGCCGTAAGTGGGCCTGTGGGCCAAATGCATTTTGGCCACCCTTTATGGGAGCGTGAGGCTCTTTCGCTTCGGAATTCTGCATCCACACAGCTGCTTTCCAATCCCTCGCGGCAAAGCAGGTGCGGGTCGCTCCGGGCACACACAGTCCCTCGTGGCATTTTTTTTTCCTCCACATCGGTGTTTTTAGCCTCCATGTGCAAATGGCCAAGAACCACAGAGGCTACGCAGTGTTTCTGGATGCACACGTAGGCATGTGTGCCAACAAAGTCAACTTTTTTTTCTTTTCACAAGATCATTTTATGTGAACAAAATATTTTGCAGTTCTGCGTGCTGAAGGCTGTTCTTTTTGAATTGACGTTGACCCTCGACAGTTTTCCTTGAAGCCCTCTGGCCACTGTGTGTGTGTGTGTGTGTGTGTGTGTGTGTGTGTGTGTGTGTGTGTGTGTGTGTGTGTGTGTGTGTGTGTGTGTGTGTGTGTGTGTGTGTGTGTGTGTGTGTGTGTGTGTGTGTGTGTGTGTGTGTATATATATATATGTGTATATATATATATATATATATATATATATATATATATATATATATATATATATATATATATATATATATATATTGAATGCCTTTAAAGTGTTTATTAAGCCGGCGTTAGCTGGTATCTTCTTCTTGATCATTTCATTTGCCAAATCTTTCCTTCGTGCATTTTACTTTTCTTCTTTTGAAATTCAGCAAAACCCTTTGGGCATACTCTTCCACCCCTTTTTTTTCTCTCCAACTTATCATGGATTCTTATTAAGTCTTCGGAGATTATTTCTCCCACATTCTTATCAAAATTTAAAGCCTGTGCTAGGGTGAAGGCCTGGGCTCTCCCTCCTCCCTCCGTCCCTCTCCCACAGCCCTCCTTCCCGTAACAAAACACGTGGAACATTACCCTTCTGTGTAATGGCTGAGCCAACAGCATTTTCTGCTGCATGAACACTGTGTACTCACAATGCAAAATGCAATTTTTTATTTTATTTTATTTTTTTTAAGCTTCATGCTTTGGAGATTAATACATTTCACGTGTTTGTAAGACTACTAAGCAGACTACAAAAGTGCAACTTGCAGACTTTTTGTTTTAATCTTCTTCCACAATGTCATGGGGGTTGGGACGTGTGACTTCTGTGGTCTAGGTCAGAGTCCCTGTGAACAAATTGCTAGCCGAGGGGTGGAACGGGGGGCATGCTTGCACAGTTTGCTGATGCACAAGTTTAATGCCAGTCGCACACTGGCTTGCCTTCTCGGCTGCTTCAGCATTGCTAATAAAGCCGTCGGCAGTTTGCTAACAGCACTGTGCAATACTCGCAAAGTATTGTTATTTTCACAACCCGAGCAGGATTTTGTGGAAGCCATGCTTATTTGTACTGAAATTGTGCCTTAGAATTGGCCATTTGAACCCACAGCTCATAAGGCTGGGATTCTCTCGGTTGAAATCCAATATCGCCTACTGTGTTCTGACTTACTGAAGTCTTTTTACATCAAAGTATGTCGACCTCTCCGATATCATTCACTTGATATATATATATATATATATACATACAAGCTCCCAGATCCGTTTATCACTATTCCAAATTTACAAAACTCTACGAATCGTTGACAAAATGGTTCAAATAATACCACTCGATAAGCGAAGTAGTTACACACCAAGTTGTACCGAAAAGTTTCATTAGACCACAGTGGAAACAACGGAGGGTGATGCATGACGAGCCTGTCACGTGTATGCTCCGGCGGAGTAAACTCGGCTTGAGCTTTGCTCTTCACGGGGCTATCGGTGGGTCTGCACTGGCAGTCATCGGAGGCGCATTTGCTAATCGACTCGTGAGTGGTTTAATTTCCCCTGGAATTTCCTGCAAAACTCCTGCGATCATTAATTTACCATGTACAAGCTCCATGCTGGCCTTTAACCCAAACCAAGCCAAGGACTGATTAATCAGAGTGCATTCTTCTGTATAGCAACTTTGTTATTGTTTTTGAAATTTTTTTTTATACCAATCTGTTTGGGTGTAATAATTTCCTTGAAGGGAATGCATTGGAACGAGCTCTCCCCCCACCCCAAGCCTCCTTGCTTTGAAACGAGCCACAACATGGGGGTGTCACATAGATTTAAATGTCCTAGTTGATGCCAACGGTGGGATGTAGGGTAGGCAATGGTAGAGCTTAAAAATAAACGAGTGCACACTGTCTGTTGCATCCTCCTGAATTTTAATTCGATTGGAATCGTCCGATACAGCTTGGTATCTTTATGGACATTACGGGTATTGAAATCGCTCGAGTTGGTTTCTCCGTCTTATCGAAGATTGTGATGTGTGATAGTTTCATGTACTTCTGAATACTTACATTTTGTTTGTATTAAATCGTTGCTACCTCACACCACACCCGAGTCGGTTTAATGTGATTGTATGTCCGATGCATATTGATAAGTTGATGAGTTAATTTTTAACCTGAGTTTCTTTATCTTTTTTTTGTTTTTTTTCTTGTCTGTGCAGGTATGGCGTCGCAGATGGAAGTATATTCATCTGCTCACACTGCAGCAAGTGCCTTCTGCAATGTGAAAAAGCTTAAGGTAGAACCCAGCAGTTGCGCCTACCATGATGGTAAGCTGGCCTACCCCCAGCAGGTTAATCACGTGCATAGCCGCCGTCACAATGGCCACCACTTCTCATCCAACCATGGTCACCGTGCCAGCAAGGTGGTCAATAAGACTTTCCTGGTTTCTTCAGCAGCCTCTGGTCTGGGTCTCCCCATACAAGCCACTCACAGTAATGCTCTGCACAATGTGAATGGTGGGTCATACGAACAAGCTCTGATCTTTCCGGGCCCAGTGCATGCAAACTTAAATGGCAGCACTGCCGCAGCAGTTTCGCTTGGTTCAGGGACGCTGGCTGGAATCGGTGTGACGCGTCGCAATACTTTGGGTCCTCCGGAAGGTTATCAGCGATGTGGACACAAACGAAAAAACGAGGAAATCGGAAGTGGAGGCGTAGGTGGCACACACAAAGCTGGTGGTGGTAACAACAACAATGCAGGGAGTGTACAAATAGTGGATGAGCTTCCTCCAACAGTTGCAGCTGTGCCTATGCTTGTGAGCAATGTGACAATGGCACCAGCCAATGTTACAACTACAACAAAGGCTCACGGGACATCAGTTTCAAATGTAGACGGTGACTACCAACTGGTGCAGCATGAAATGCTGCGGTCCATGACCAACACATACGAAGTGTTAGAGTTTTTGGGCCGTGGCACCTTTGGGCAAGTCGTGAAATGTTGGAAACGCGGAACAAGTGAGGTGGTTGCTGTAAAAATCTTGAAAAGCCACCCATCATACGTGAGGCAGGGCCAGGTTGAAGTGAGCATTCTGGCGCGTCTGAGCTCAGAGAATGCCGACGAGCACAATTTTGTACGTGCGCATGAATGCTTCCAGCACCGTGGCCACACGTGCCTCGTCTTTGAGATGCTCGAGCAGAACCTTTACGACTTCCTTAAGCGCAACAAGTTTCGCCCCTTAGCCCTCGGCCATGTGCGGTTGGTTCTGCAGCAGGTGGCCACTGCCCTGGCCAAACTCAAGAGTTTGGGCCTGATCCATGCTGACCTCAAGCCCGAGAACATCATGCTGGTTGATCCAATGCGCCAACCATTCCGTGTTAAGGTCATTGACTTTGGCTCTGCTTCGCACGTATCGAAGGCTGTCTGCTCTACCTACCTGCAGTCTCGTTACTACAGGTGGGGACGCTGTTTTGTTTCACTGTGGAATTGCCAGTACTCTTCAAGTGTCAAATATGTGGAGTTTTGATTTGGATAAATTTTGATTGAATGGAAGAAAAAATCATTGGTATATTGCAACAAACAGCTAGTCCCTCCCTCTTTGGTTCTGTGTTTGTTTTTTTTTAAACCTTTCTTCCCCCAAACTAATCTGGCCAGTTCTCGATTATAACCAGAAAGCGTGAGATCACCGGTCTTCACTCCTCAACTACCTGGATGGCTGTGTGTTGTTCATTTCAACAAACAATTGCATAATGAATAATAGTTTCTAATGTTCGGTTTGTACTTGCAAAATGCATTGCTTCATTGTTGGCAAATTAAGCATATGATTAAAAAACAAAAATTTCTTTTTCAGTCCAATGCAATCATCATGCAAATGTCTTTCATTCCTTCCATTCGCCATCAAAATGCCGTTCATAACCTGTTACCCAGAACCTCTATTTTTCTTCTTACCCAATTATTTCTTAAACTAATCCCTCGAGCCAATTTGAAACTTCATTGTGTTAACTTTTGGAATAGCTGCACTGACTTTAAGGTTTTGTTTTTTTTTTGGTTTTTTTTTTACTTACGAGTCCACCCGCTCCCTACAGAGTGGCAGGAAAGGTCATGTTATTATCCTCTGGGGTATATAGGTTACAGTAGATGATCTCGGCTCGGGTCGTTGGTCTGTGGGGGATGCGAGAAGCATATGATACCTCCAAGAATGCTGAGTTTCCTCCATTTCAGTTTAGTGTGAAACAGCAGTAGCGACTGTTTGAAAAGGTAATCATACGTGTTTGAGGTTTGTAATATTTTTTACTTCCGGTTCGGGTGTCCCACAGAACGTGATGATGAGATATTTATACACCTAAACACAGTGATTGTCCAAGGAGGAAAACCTTCTTGAGGAGGGGGGCAGGGATATTATCGGTTCACGAGTCAGTAAGTGACCACTATATTCGTTATGGGTGTGTGTCTGTCTGTCTGTCTGTCCCGAGCATAGCTCCGTGGGTTTTGATCCGATCTTGATAAAATTTGGGTGGGAGGTTTATATCATGATCTAGTTGTGTTTTCCTGAGAATGGGTGTGCTGCGCCCATTATGGGCGGAGCCACGCCCAAAAAACATGTGTTTTTAGGGGGTAGCCGATTTCAAGTTACATCTTCTCCAAGGGGGTTTGTCGAATCTGGCAGGGGTTTCGGTATTTGGTTAGCCCAATGGCACCTGCCTAGCCTCACGGAGCTCAATTTTTCATTTTCGTCCCAAGGTCAAGGTCACAAGGTCACGAACTTAGAAAATGTCAAAAATGTGAACCATCGCCATCTCCAGACTTGTTTGTATTATATCCATCATCTTCTTTGATCATTTCGTAAAGTATGCTGAACATTTATCGTTTGATATTGCCTGCGATACTGTCAGCCACACAGCACTCTGGTGCTGTTGTTCAGTTTATCAAACATGGGAGCACCGAGATACAACTTGCCCCAAATGAGAGCTCAACATGTATTTGTGGAATAGATTTGATGAATTCCCTTTGCAACAACAACGACAACGACAACAACAAAACAAGATTATAAACTGAATAACCATTTGAGACTATGGTAGTGGTGGTGAAGGCCCGCACTCTTCACAGTGCGTCGGGACGATCATGACTTGTAAACGCTTCTGCGGCGAAGAAAACAATCCTGTGCAGGTCGCCACTCTGTCACTGAGTGTGGAAGAAATGTGATGCGCAACCACTGAGATTTTTATTTTTTAATTTTTTAAAGCGCTCAGACTCGATCACAAAAGAAGAGATTGATTCTATGGATTGATTGAATGCAATATGGTGCTAAACTGCCGGATGGAATGAGTTGAAAACTGTTGGTTGTATAGCTGAGAGGTGAGGGGAAGGGGGGGGGGGGGCACAGGTGCTGTGGGAAAGTTTTGGGCAATAAAAAAAGGAAATAATTCATACTCCTGGAAATGTTAACATTACGAGACCTGAGCTGCTGGACGGAATAAGTTGAAAACTGGTGGTTTTACTCGGAGTGTGAACGGGAGAGGTTGGGGAGGGGGAGGGGGGTGGTAAAAATAATTAATATTGCTGGAAGTTAAGGGTGGGAGGAGGAGAACCCCAAATCTCTCAATGTAAATTTGAATCGTATAGTGCCTCCTGGTGGAAGTCTGTATTTTAAGAAATTAATCATAAAAATAGGGGAATTAACCAAGGGCGGGTTCTTTGTTAGTAGGTGTAATTGGTTTTCTCACCGGACAATCGTCTCTAAAATTGCAGCATCGGTAGCTATATATGCTACTGTTTTAACGATTTATCCGAGAACCTACAAGTTGGAATCCAGTAAAAGAGTTTCGTGGTGTGTCTTCCCTTGCTTGCCAAGTTGATTGTACCGTTGGCATTCTTTGTGATGAAACTGCATCGGTTGTAATTACCGAGAATGGTCTGGGCATCTTTCCACCCTTATCCGCAATTGCCATTGCTTAGGAGCCCGACTGCGTAAGCACGCGCTTATCACAAGAACCCAGAAAATGCCCGGCACAGCAAAAGGCTGGGGTAGTTGCTAAATGGCTGTCCCCTTTGGTATGGCTGCTTGCTCGAAATGCAAAGTTGGTCCACTTTGGCTCGAGAAAAGCCATATGCCTGCACCGCCAGCAGCAAACGATTGCTTGCAGCGTCACAATGTACCACTTGTGTGACCTCTTTGCTCAAAGGAATGCATAGTTTTAAGCTGTCCGTGCATTGGCCGTGTCTGCTTGTAGTTTGTGCGCAAATTCACCATTAGATTGTCCTTAAAAGCAGAACATTCGGTCAGCTGGAACAAAGCAAATCGTGTCGCTCCTTTGGACCTTAGGCCTGCCACACAGGCATTTGCTGACTTTGGACCTGCTGTCGCAGAACGATGTGAGCACGGTGCCCCTTGGGTGCTTTCTGAGATTTAAGATGGTAATCAATAAGTTTCCAGCATGACACAAGCTCGAGACGACCGCTATTGGAACACAGTGTGATTTATTTTTGGGAAAGAATGTAATGAAAATTCTTCATCAGTTGTGAAGGGATAGGCTTTCACTTCTTCAATATGTACTTTGTGTGCCTTTGTTCACTGCTTTCATCCAAATATCTGCTTGGGCAGAATTCTGATTGGCCTAATTTTTATATTGCTTTTCCATGCACGATGAATGCATGCTTCGGTGGGTAATAGCTTGGCTACGTTTGCACAGGGATCTTGAGTTGCTTATTCTCTTTGACCCAGTCCCGTTGAACAACTGACGGAGGGGCGCAAAGTGCAGACAGAGGGGTAGAGCTGAAACCTCACCAAGACGCTGCAACGAGCAGCAATAAATTAATCGTGCCTGGGCTAGCACTTCGGAACTGACACCAGCATGGAAAGTGAAAAGGTTCAGCATCTGCACTTAAGGACGATAATTACGTTTCCTGAGCACTGCCGGTCCAGTTGGAGCACCATCCTGCAAGCCGTACCCCCTGACGAGCTGATTAGCACTCTCGTAAACTGTGAAGCTCAATACTCTCCTCGGTTTTAAGGAGTCTTTTCTCCACCCGACCCACATTTTCCTCTTTGCTCACTCACCAACAAGGTGATCCCAATGAATAATCGTGTTAAAAACACATGTGTCTAATATGAAACAAAATCATAATAAAAATTACAGAACGCTTTGATCATTGACCCTGTAAATTGGCAGTATCGCGGGCCGCATTGTAATGTAAACTGAATATGGCACCGCGGGCCGCATAAATCCGTCAAAGGGGCCGCATGTGGCCCGCGGGCCGCAGGTTGGAGACCCCTGTCCCAGATGGTTGTACAGAAATGTACCAAACTTGGTAGTTGCGATCACCACATGGCAAGAAGATGTGTGAGAGACTCCTGAAATATGTAACAATTTGTTTTCGATTTGACCGGGAGCCTCGTAAGCAGAAGGCATTTGTTCAGGTCAAAATAAAAGGACTAGAGTCAAACTCCATCACATCATTATAAAATGGGGACCTAGTTGAAAAAATAACTCTGCAAGCCAAAATAATATATGAGAAGGGCATCACCAAACATATTAAACACAACAGCAAGACATACTTTAAGTTTGTAATAAGGGGATAAAGAAAGGGTGAAGGGAAGTTCAGGCCCATTGAGAAATGACACAGGAGAAGGGTGAGATCGCAGGATTATTAAATCGTTATTTGGCTTCTACATTTACACAGGAATAAACGGGGGAAACCTCCACTAGCTGGGAGTGGAGTATCTATCACGGGGTGAGCAAGGGCTTTGTAGAAGAGATCCCTGTCTGAGTAGATGAAGTGGGGGAAACGGCGAGAAACACGAGAGCGAAGTCGATGGTGCACCATCGCAAATCCCGACGCTTCCCACCTCAAGGAAATTTGAAAGGTGTCAACAAGTTCCACCTGGAATGACCCAATATCAAATTTTGAACCGGGAAGGGGGGGGTCTGCGTCATGAACCGGGAAAGGGGGGGGGTGGTCACCTCCCCAAGAAGTAATGTATTTCACGTGTCATGCAATGTTGATTGCATATCCAGTTTCATTTTAAAATGTTTAAAAATGTGCCCGTAATTGTTGCATTCTTCGGAATTAGCAAGTTGCCCGTGCCCACATCGGATTCTAAACGGGGTGGGGATGGGGGCGGCAAAAATGCAAATGGTATCTTCCCATCATCGAGCTGGCAAGCTGGGAGTGACAATTCACATTTATTGTCACATGTGATGCAATTTAAATGCTCGAATGTTGGCGAGTTGCTCCATTTGAAACTTTTTTTTTCCGATATATGTAGCTTTTTGATGCCTACAGGGTGCGTAATAAAAAAATTGTATTGGTGTCAAAGCCAGTGACCAATTGCAAATTAATAATAGGATTTCACCTTCTGACCATGCCCCAGGGGGCATGACCAAAATGACCTTTTGCTCCTTCTTTCCATGTGATCATAACTACCAACTTTGGTGAATTTTTGCCCAACCATTTAGGAGGAGAGGGCATGACGGACAGACAGACGGAGCAGCCAATTACAATATCCCCCATTTTTTTTTCAATAAGCGTGGTGGGGATAATTAAGTGATGATAAACTCCAGGGCCAGATAACATGCAATCGTGAGTTTTGAGGAAGGTGGCAGAGCAGATGAGCATTGTGTTAGCAGGTATATATTTAACAGCTCTTTGGAGTCAAGACAGGTACCGGAGGATTGGATCGTAGCAAATGTAACACCATTGTTTAAGAAAGTATCCAGAGAAGAACCGGGGAACTATAGACTTGTTAACTTGACTTCAGTTGTGGGAAAGCTGTTGGAGACATTAATTAGGGAACTGATTCGGAACCATTTGAATAATTTATAACTAATTACAAGCAATCAACATGGATTTGTGAAGGAGAGGTCATGTTTAACAAACTTATTGGAGTTCTCTGAAGCAGTTTCTGATTGGGTGGATGAGAGGAATGCAGTGGACTCGAGTGCATCTAGACTTTAGTTAATGCATGGATTGGTTTCCCCGGAAAGGTAGTGGAAGTAAAGGGGATAGATAGTTTTACATTGGAATTACATCGGTATCTAGATGCACTGGAGATAGAGGGTTATGGGGATATTGGTAGGACTTGTTAGTTGCTTGTGTGTTGATGGGTAATGGTTGCTGGGGTTGGTGTAGTGCAGGCGTCATGTGCCGAATGTCCTCCTCCTGCAACAAGTTCCTTGTAAGTTCCTCCTGCAACCATTACAATTTGTTTTCTTTGAATCATAGCCTTATGTACAACCGTTGACGTCACACTGTATCGGCAAACCAGCTAACTGGCACAAATAAATATGTCGACAGGGGTCACTTGTCCTACGTGGCCACAATACTCAGCATTAAGGTTTTCATCGACAAATATTTTGCAATATCCCTAAGATTGATTTGGTGGCCGCCATTTCATGTGGTTCAATAGGTGTTTTTTTTTTTACTAATATTTACCAACGCCACCGAGTGTGGATGGAGGTTCTGTTTTCACCTCCGTTTGTATTTGTGTGTTACTTAGCGAAGGTATTTCGCCAAGTATGTTGGTTTGTCGCATCTTGTTTGTTTGTCACACGATTTTTTTTCAGTCATTCTTCACGATTGAGTGACGGGGCCAATAACGATGTATCGCATGATATTTCAAAAAGTTGTGGACGAATTATGACAAAACTAGGTGGATGAGTTGGTTCGGTGATGAGAACGAGCTGATTCGATTCTGGTTCTCAAGGTTCGAATCCAGATCTGGCCTCTCGGTGGGATATAAAACGTAAACTGTTCAGCCTGGTGGTTGTATCCGTTCTACTGAGTGCCGTTCTAGTTTGTAATACGTCGTTACCTTGATTATGTGGCTGGACATGTTGTGTTTCCAGAATTTCCAGCGTTAAGGTTTTGAATCCACAAATATTTTGTGATGTTCAATAACTTTGAAAAGGTCGCCACTCAACAACACTGTTCGCATCCACTAACATTTTGTACTTTCTTTCACGCAATTTTTTTTTCGTTCTGATCTATGTTTTCAAGAGGGTCATTTCAATTTTACTTGGATCAAATGTCATAACACTTTAGGGCTGCGAGAACACGTGCAGGTAGTGGACAACAAAATGGAAACGCCGACGTAAAGTCACTTAATACGGCGTTGGGCCTCCACGTGCGGCCAGTACATCAGGTATGCATCGTGGCACAGATTCCGCCAGTGTCTGGAATTCTGCAGGAGGGATGCGGCACCATTCTTCCACGAGAAAGTCGATCAACTTTCACCTGTTTGATGGAGGAGGAAAACGCCACCTCAGGCGTCCTTCCAGAATATCCCATAAATGCTCAATTGTGTTCAGAGCTGGTGATTGAGAAAGCTATGACGTATGGATTACATCAGCTCATCAAACCATTTGGTGACCACACATGGATAAGGTCTTTGCGAGGAGGGAGGGGGGGGCATGGAAGGGGTGTCCTCTTGCATAATTACAGGCAACCAGGCCTGTGCAGCATTTTTATGCATGACCCTAAGCATGCTGGGATGTTATATTTGCTTAATTAACACATGGACCACACCTGTGTGGAAGCTGTTGCTTGGTGTCCCTCATTTACCCAGGTGTTTCCATTTTTTTTTTGTCCACTCCCTGAATCTTGCACCCTGTTATATTTCTCGATGAGTAGTGCAAATTTAGGTGTGCTTTTGTGTTAGCTCGTGAATGTCCGTGATTCTAATCTTATACTTTTTTTGCCAATTTGCATACAAGGGTCCAAACCCTTTAAAACTATTTCACTTGGGATAACAATTCAATGTCTCAATCATCATTCCACAATGAAACAGGCACATGGCTAGATCTCTGCTCTCTTTTCCAACTGCTCTCTTAATGGGACAGATGGAATGCATTGGATCGATTTTGGGAACAATAATTAATAGTTAAACTTCAAAGTCAAACTTTTGCAAGTTCAACATGTTTTTTTTCACTTCTGGAAGTGAAAGGTATGTGGAGGCTCTGCATTCAGGAAGGTATGTGGATGAGAAAAGGAGGTAATGGGTGTGAGATTTCTGAACATGGGGTGTATTTTTGGTGAATGTAATCATCACGCTTGGGGTTAGTTAAATGGTTTTGTTGTTCCTGCACCGAGTGCAAAAAAAAAACAAAAAAATAAAAACAGGTTCCGTTTAACTGTGATCCATAATTTTGGATTCCCGTTGCATGACACAGATTTGAATTGTTGTTTTGGCATTGGAAGTTAAAACTGATGTTCATCGCTGTTGCACGCTCCTCAATATATACATGTAGTCATCTCATTTAAGTTAACGAACCAGCCCTGTGCCTTTTTTTTTTTGACTTTACACTTTACCAAGCAGGAACACTCATCCATCGATCGGGAACCATGTCTTGGGGGGAAGTGTCAATCAATTCCTCTGAAGTTGTTTCATGTGACCAGATAGATGCTAGAGGGACTAGATAGACCATGGGAGGTCCATCTCTCACCAGGTGCTTCTGCTTTGTAACCCATGATGTTATTGCATCACGTTTACCCTACCGATCGAATGTATTGTTACGGTTTTGGAAGACCCCGGGGAGTTGTATCCAACACATAACGGAACGCTGGAGTTTAGATATTTCAGTAGTATCTTGTGAATATAGACCATATTTGCCTTCGTATTAGTGAACAAGGGAAATGCATTGTGGTTGTGCAGCAGGTATGAATCCCCTTCGTAACTCTTTTCTAAAGCCTCTCGTCTCCCCCATCCTTCTTAATCTCTTTCCTTCTGCTTTGCGCAAACAACATACTTTACAGGGTTTGAAATAAGCGGTGGCCCGAGTGCCATTGGCCGCCAAAAACTCCATCCGAGGTGGCCGTTGTGGCCACTTGTGTCAAAATCTTCGATTTTTGCAATGCATACTGATGAGAGTTGCGGTGTAGTTCCCGTTCGTTGGCCGTGCGCTGGCTTGCCACAACAATACGGAATGGAACTTTGCTGTAGAAGCAAGGCTATGAGCTTGCAATATGCACGCATCACATCGTTGGCCACGTGCGAGATACACCTAAAGCGTGCAGGTGGTGCGAGCATGCGATTGCGTAATGGCCAAATGTTCAGTGATATAGTGAGGGGTTCACACCATTTTTACTTTTATTCGTTTCTCCAATGAGTACCAGCAGAAGTGGCTCGGTACTCACAAATTTTGTTTTTTAATCAGTTTTGATTGTGCTCGTCTGCTTTTCTAAAGGCCTGGTCACACCTTGACGTTTTAGCCAGCGATGGCAACGTGTTAAAATTTATGTAAAACGCTGGCTTACGTTGAACTTTTGATGGTTTTTTTTAAAGATTCGGACGTATTCATAGCGACTTGGTCTTATGTATAACGCATTGGTAACTACACAGAACGTTTCGTTGTGTTATAGATAACTTATACCAACGAATGCTGAACCTGTTGTCGGCCTACACAACCGATGCCCAACGATAGTCTAACTCAGGCATAGCGCGTTGCACGCATCGCCGACGATGTCGTGACGTAGCCTATTAAAAGGCTGACGCACAACGATTCAAATCATAACTGCCGTAGAAATGGAAGGGTCAAAAATCGCGGTCACACCTTGGCGATCTTGCCAGCGTATGCCGACGTAACAAAAAGTGTGTCTAAAACGTTGGGGCACGTCGAATACGGTATGGGTAAGTTTGGTATGCGCGAGTATAACGCTAAATACGCTATCATAAGTCGTAGTAAGTAGAGTACGTCAAGAAATTTTGAACATGTTCAAAATTTTACGACGTACTCGGCGTATGATACACGTTCCGCATGCGATGAGGATAAGTTTTACACACGATGTGTGGACGCTTACACACGTCCACAAAGGCTACTTATAAGCTACTCATAAGTCGAAACACGTCGCGGTAATGTCTTTTTTACGCGAAACTTATTTCTAACTTATGTTTGACGTGCTTTGAACCAATTCTTTACGTAGTCCCAACACACATCGACGTATGTAGACGTATTCCAATGACGTCTTCCGGACGACAAAAAAAATAAATTAACGTGTTTCTAGCTTACAACTGCCATATAAAGACGTGTTCCCAGCGGTTTTGGGAATTGGTATATAAAAATGCTGCTCATAAAAGGGGAACCCAACAGTGTTTTCGAGGCCTTTTTGAGTCGATGTCCATGTCAGCAGTATTAGTATTAGTATTAGTATTAGTATTAGTATTAGTAGTAGTTTGTTCATGTTGGCAGTAGTAGGTGGGTGTGAGGGGGAGGGTGTGGGTTATGATGGATCCTCCTTGCGTCCGCGTGTCCACGGGTAGGTTCATAGGCTGCCACTCAACGATTTAAATGGCTGCATCTCCACTATTGAAAGTAGACGCTTGCGCTCAACAATTTGAATTTTTTTACACTCAACGACTTTTAAACGGTACCACTCAGCTAGTTTCATTGTTTACAATGAACGATTTAAATTGCTGTCACTCGCCTTTGTTTTTTTATTTTTTTTTTATTTTTTTTGACGCTGGGGTTTGGAAATTTGAAGTGTTTCTTCTGAACGTGTTAAAACGCTCAAACTCGACTATTTTAAATAGACGCTGCCGATGAACAATTGGAATCATAGCCAAGCTAGACATCGAAGTGTGAACATCCTCGTCATGCCGAAGAAAAGTTTGAAGAATGCTGCAAATAAGTGTCCTGGCCGTGGCCGTGGACGCTGACGCAAGGACGATCCATTATACCGACGTCTTTCAGCCTATGAGTAACTTAAAAGTAACGTCTGTCGATGTGTGCCAACGATCGCGTAACGTGCCAACAACACGTTAATCATAGGTTAGAAATAAGTTTCGGGTACGCTAAACATTACCTCGGCGTGTCTCAACTTATGATTAACTTACAAGTAGCATGTGTTGACGTCTGTCAACGATCGCAGACCGTGCATACAACTTGTGGCCAGCGTAGCGGAACGTGTGAGTCATACGCCAGCATACGTCGTGAAATTTCAAGCATGAAAAAATTTGAGGACAAGCAAAAAGTACAACGTTTAAAGCCAGCGTACAACGACGTATGGCAGTGTTTTTCAGCGTGCTCTCAATGTTATCAAAACTTACCCATAACGTATTCAACGTGTGCCAGCGTTTTAGAAAAAAAATTCAAAAATCGGCATACGTTGGCTAAAACGTCAAGGTGTGGCCGGGCCTTAAGCGCAACTCCGATTATTTTTCAAGCGCCTCTCAACATAGTATGCATCTTATTCCTCTGTAAATGCTCTCTCATAACGTCCGCTCCAGAAGAGTCACTCGCAAGCCATTCTTTTTTTCATTCCGACGCTCTTGAACCTCCTCTTACCTCTTCGCTCGCACGTTCTCCTTTGATCTTTTTAAAAATAAAATATTATAAGTTATCAACTTGCAATACAACTTATAAATTATATTGTTATAATTTATAAAATTAATTTTGTATACTTAAATTTTGAAATCGCAGTACCGTATATCAATTACCACAATTATCATGGAAGAATCTTCCCTACACTAGCAGAAAAAAAAACCTTCCATCAAAAACCTCTGTTGGGGTAGTATGCTTTTGAGCTTTGTTAGCATCTTTGAAGTACAGATATAGTTCTTTTTTTTTTTTTTTCTATCCGTGCACGAGTACCTGCGTACCAGTTATGTGAACCTATGACTATCGTGGCAGAGATCAGAATTATTAGATGTCTAATTTTAGGAGAGATGGCAATGACCCATTTGATCACTTGGTGCTGAGACCATATCGGGGAAGAGGTGCACATTGGTTTCCATTATGTGGCATTACTGACAAAATGTATCGAATGTGAAATAGAAACGAGCGGAAAAAAAAGGAAGCAAGTTGAACAGGAATACAAACTTGAGTTACTACACCTGTTGCTGACGTATCAGACAGTGAAGAAGAGGACTCGGCAAGCGTTGTTTTTATAATTATCATACCTCTGGACAGCTCCAGCAACTGTGATTTTGACTCGTTTAGGATTGTCAAAATACTTCTGTTTTCGAACAAATTCCGATGCCAAAGGGCATGTCGTCAAATTTAAAGAATCAAGTTTTACAGTGACACGTGTGCAAACGTTAAGAGATGCTTGACGACGACCAGCAGAGTACCCACCCTACAGGCGATCTTGTTCCAAGCATGCAACATGTTCTTCTGACCCATACCTTTTGTTTGGGTGGTGTAAAGGCAACCCTCCCCCCCACCCCCTCCAAAAAAATCCCCAAAAACCTGGGTTATGTGTAGGAAGCAAAAACATATCTACTGCTTATAATTCAAAACACCTCACTGCATTGGAAAATGTGGGGACAGGAATACTGTACTGTCGGTGGAGACTTGTAATACCCTCCCCCACCTGGAGGCGGCACTACACGATATACATTTACATAGAGAATTTGCATCATGCCCCCACTCATCCCCAAGACCACTGGCAAAGATAAAAACACCCCTATACATTAATTTGGGTCATGCTGATCCTATGTAGCAAGTTTGGACGTAATTGACCCAGAACTGTAGGAGGAGTAGCGCGGCAAACAAACATACAAACACCGGTCCATGAATTATAGTAAGGATTTTCGAAATTTCATGACCAATGAACATATCAATAGCTGAAAGTTGTGCAGAGCTAACAATTGTTTTGGAAAACACAACAAATGGGTTAATCTGTGAAGTTTTTCTTCAGCAAACATGAAACATTGTCTTCGTGTTACTTTGCTGCAAGTTAGTAGGTGGATGATTTTTTTTTTTTTTTGTATACCTTGGTCGAGGCTCGTATGAGAGCTAACACACAACTCACAGCAAGGAGGCATGAGACAAGAGGGGCGGGAGTGGAAGGGACAAAACAGTGGGGAACAGACACATTAGGTGAACTGTGGAAGGGAGAGGGATGGGGATGGGACGGGGAACATGGCGAAGAGAAGATGGACATTTCAGGGACTTTCAGGAAGGAAAGCAGGAGAAATGAAGGAAGTGGGCTTGGGTGGATTATCGGGGGTAGAAAAGATCGAGGATTTGGATGGGGGAAGATAAGAGGTGGTGGTGATCAGCTGTTTTGAAAGCCTGGAGGGAAGAATGGGAAAGAATAGAGTGAGGAAGTTTATTCCAAAGGCGGGAAAAAAGAGGAATGAAAGAGTGAAGATGAGCAGTGATTCGTGATTTTGGTAGTTTTACCAGAAGGGGGTTGTTGGCGGACCTTGAGCGCCCTGTGGAAATGTGGTGGGGACAAATCGCAGAGAGAGCAGGGGGGCAAGGCTGGAGAGGAGTCGGTAGAAGACAGAAAGACCACCGACCAACCTGCGGTGATTGAGTGAGAGGCCCAAAGACTCAGCTTCATTGCGGGAGATGCCGATGATCTTAAATGCCCTGGTTTCGACAGCGTGAAGCCGAGAAAGGTGGGAGGCAGGAGCACCAGCCAGAGGGGAGAGCAGTACTCCATCAGGCTACGGACAAAAGCTTTGTAAGTGGTCAGGAGCTCAAGAGGGCCGAGGAAGGACTTAGCACGACGGAGGATTCCCAGTCGGCGACTGGCTTTTGAGGCGAGGTTGGAAATGTGACTTTCCCAGGAAAGGTCATGGCAGATAGTGAGACTTAGAAGCTTGAAAGAAAAGACTTCTTCCAGAGGATTGTTGAGAAAGTGGATGGGGGGGTTTTGTAAACGGTCCTTTCGAAGAGACATAGTGAGAGTGTGAGATTTGTCTGGATTGAAAGACATGTTCCACGTGTTGGACCAGTTTGTGATTTTATCCAGATCTGCAGTGAGCGAAGAAGCTGCTGCTTGCCGGTCTGAGGGATGACAGATGGTACGGCAGAGGGTTCAGCTGATGGGAGGGAGTGTTCTGTGATTCCGAGTTACGAGGTTGCCGGTACCCAGGTCAAAAAACCAGTAAAGACCAGTAGCTTACTGGTCAACTGGTACCAGTTGAAAACCAGTAGCCAACTGGTACCAGTAAAGCCAGTTGGTTTCTTACTTGTTTTAATATGGAAATTGGAATAGAGTGATATATTACCAGTTGAAATACATGTATTTAACTAACTGGTATCAACTGGGACCAGTACATTGTAACTGGTATCAACTGGGAGACCAGTACATTGCAACTGGTATCAACTGGGACCAGTACATTGCAACTGGTATCAACTGGAACCAGTAAGACTTTAACTGGTACAAATATGAGCTACTGGTTTTTTCAACTGGGAAATTGGAATTCTGACTGAATTTAACTGGTACCAGTTGAAACCAATAGAGACCAGTTAAAGACCAATTAGAACCAACAGAGACCAGTTGAAAATGTGTACTGGTTTTAACTGGTTTTTCGACCTGGGTATGAAAAGTGCTGAAATTCGATCTGTAATTGTCGTGAGAAATAGTAATTTGAACATGTATAACTGATTTTTATGAACTTTGATTCACCATCAAATAATATACGGGCCACCGAAAATGCTGGTGGCCACCAAAAAAAAAATCTGTTTTGGTGGCCCCAACAGAACACCTCCAAAACTACATAATTAAGCGTGACCCCCGCTTTACATTACATTGCAATTGCATTTCATTGCAAAAAATACAAAGCAAAAGCTACAAGGGGCAGCAAGCGCAAGTCAAGGCAGCAGGAACAAATACCGCATCTGGGGGGTTGGGGGGGGGTGTCTGCCATCAATTCCGGTACAGAGCCAAGAGCACAGCCAATGAGAATCACCTGGCAATATCGGCGCACCAACCAGGAGGCTGCACAAGAGCTGCCCAGACCCCAGGCCTCGTCGGGGGCTTTATGGGTTTGAGGAGCCCAGAATCCAGTGTCGCGTACGTCCAGGGAGCCAAGAGAGCCAGAAGGAGTCCTCCAGGAACAAACTGGGTAATTGTGAACTGCTGCAAAGCCGGGCCCTGCTGCGGAGCGAGTGCAAATGAGCAGCGGAGATCTTTCCTTGGACGCATTACATAACGACTGACACGATCTTTCTCTTGCTATTCCGATCATCTAATTGTTTACTTTGAATGCACAAAGAGATGACAACGGTTTCCCTTCGACTCGCTCAGAGCCAGGGTACTGTCTAGCCTGGTGTTGGCTTAGTGGTTAGGGTGGCTGGCTTGGGATCTTAGGGTCCTGAGTTTGAGCCCCGTTGGCCACTGAATTAACACCAGGTGGGGTTGACTCAGCCTGCCATCCTTCTGAGGTCAGTGAAATGAGTACCAGTGTACTGGTATAGGGGCACAGTATGAGCGGCATAGTCGCGCCCCAACAAAATGATAGCTACCTGGCAACCAAGCTGCCATACGCAATGAAGAAGAAGAAGAAGAAGCAGAAGAAGAAGGGTACTGACATGCATTCACGATTTCCTCAAAGCATTACAAAGAATTCATCAAATTTCTCCCCACACTGCACATTACATCACCACTCTCTCTTCTTTCATCCATCCCCACCCCCATCCTTTTTCACGATGGGACCACGCAAGCCGACAAGCTTGCGTCGGGTGAGCGAGCTGTCGCCAACAAGCCCCACCTCCTTTATCTCTCTTCCTATCACCCTGACTTGCATCTTGCTTCTTGGCATGAATGAGGCACCAATGTCTGTAGATTTGTGAGGAGGATTCTCGAAGGGGCTTGTGTGCTAGGAGCCAAGATCTTTATTTTATAAACTGCATTTCTGTAAATATGTGCTCTTTGTTTCACAAGACATTTTGTTTCCAACCTGCCCGAGTGTCTCTTTCTCAGTTGGTCAGATGTAGTATGTAATTAGCAAATGGGAGTTTGCCCCACTGTTTCGCAACGGTCAGACGAACCAACGTTCCACTTGCAGTTCCGCTCGGCCGTACCTAATTGATAAATAATTACGGTGAGGGCCTTGAGAGCCTTATCTGGGGATGACATTCACCAGGGAGGTAACGAGAGTTTTGGACGTGAGGACCCTCCCAAAATTAGTCGTTTTAGACTGCGCTTGTGGTTACTTAGCAACTAGTCGTGCTGTGGAGTTATCTACAGCTTGTTGGTTTTAGGGTCAAAGGTCAGAAGCGGGTCTGAGAGAGGCCAATCATGACCCGGCCGACAATCCGAAATAGGCTACAGGACCAGCAGTCCTATTTCTAGTACTATCTGGGCCCTGGCTTAATGTTGTAACCCAAGTTTGGTGGCATTCTGACTGCTGGGTCTGGAGAAGATTTTTGAAGAAATTTACTGTCAGCCATTTTGACCTACTTAAAGTCATGTGACCAGAATGAGCTTTGCAATTCTCATTACCAGTCATGAGTTCATGTTAAATTTCAGCCGGATCGGCCCAACGGTTTGGCCAGAGAAGTCAAAATAGGAGACAGATAGCTGGACGGACGGTGCATGATGCAGATACCTTATCTGCAATACCAATTCCAGATAAGCTAATAAATAGTAATTAGCAATAACTTAAGTGTGGTACCTCCACCACTGAAGGTGGACAGAGGTTATGTTTTCACCCCTGTTTGTCTGTCTGTTTGTCTGTTTGTCTGTCTGTCTGTCTGTCTGTCTGTGAGAAGGATATCTCAAAGTTGTGGATGGATTCAGCCAAAACTTGGTGGTTGAGTTGGGTTGGTCACAAGAACCAGCCAATTAGACTTTTCTTGATTTCTGGATGCAGATCGGCCTATTAGTGGGACAAATAACGTAAACTGTTCTGCCTAGGTATGTGCTCTCCCAAGCGCAGTTTTAGTTGGCTTATCTGGAATTAGAATTCCAGGTAAGGTTTTGTCATCGTGCGCCTTCCATCCGTTTGTCTCCGATTTCGACTTTGGCCAAACCGCTGGGGCGATCCGGCTGAAATTTGGCAGCAAGGTTCCGATTCTCAGACTGGTAACGGGGATTGCAAAAATCGTGATAGTCACGTGACTTGAAGTCGGTCAAAATGGTGGATTTGTTAAATTCCTTCCAAAAACTTGTCCAGACCCAGCAGTCAGAATGCTCCCAAATTTGTGTTACAACATTAGGCTCGGGTAGAGATGTCAAATTGCGGAGGTCATGCCGATCACGTGACCGGAAGTACGTCAAGATGACCTCCTCAGTCAATTTTGGGAAAAATCGAGTAAATTCCTTCGAAAAATTTTCTTCTCCAATCAGAATGCTGCCAAATTTGAGTGACCTTCGGCCCGGGCCTAGATAAGCTGCAGGTCCAGTGGTCCTAATATATATATATATATATTTTTAGAAATCGTATGACTTGGTAACTAAGCTACTGAAATAGGGTCCGGCGATATATCGATTTACCAGTTATATATCAATATTATTTTCCATATCGATATACCGGTATTGGAAATCTAAATATGCCGGAAAAAATCAGAAAAAACCCCAAAATGGTATATAATGACTAACAAATCTAAGAAAGGTGTTTACAATGTTGAAGTAGCTGTCAGTTGAAGGGAAAGTAGCGTTGGCGAAGGTATGCGCTCTACTGAGTGCCCGTTCTAGTTATACAATGGATCTCTCAGCATGTGCAAATCAAATGTGGAATTAAATCAATTTCTTTCTTTTCTTAAATGTTTTTTTGTTTGTTTTTATCCCCCACCGCGTGGCGGAAGGGGGATATTGTTGTCACCCAGGTCGTCCGGCTGTCCGTCCATCCGTCCGTCCGTCCGGGCGTCAACATTTATAGCTGTGAGTGCGATAACTCATAAACTGTTCGCCATATAAATTTGAAATTCGAGTCACTCATGTACCACCTGAAAAGGAAGAACCCCATTGATTTTGGTCGTGGCCGGATCCAAGATGGCCGACTGGGGCGGCCATCTTGAAAAAAATGTTTTTTGTAATAAATGGAAAAACGCTTATCTGATTTCAATCATTTTTGGTTACTACGTTCCTCACCCCTGGGGAACTTTTTGGAGATGATGACCAAATGGTGTCTTGTTTCCAATTCACCTCCCTCATCTGGAATATGTATGACCTTTTTCATTCAATGGCGGGGAATTCCCCATCTCTGATGGCATAATTTTTTTGTTTACCTTGTCGAGGCTCATGTGGGAGCGAACACACAACACACATCAAGGGGGGGGGGCATGAGACGAGGAGAGGGAGTGGGAAGGACAAAACAGTGGGGGTACAGAGACATTAGGATATCTGTGGAAGGGAGAGGGATGGGGCAGGGAACATGGGATTTACAAGATGGACATTACAGGGACTTTCTGGAAGGAAAGCAGGGAATTTGAAGGAAGTGGGTTTGGGGTCGATTAATGGGGGAAGAAAAGATTGAGGATTTGGATGGGGGATGATAAGAGGTGGTGGTGAACAACTGTTTTGAAAGCCTGGAGGGAAGAATGTGATTGAATAGAGTGAGGGAGTTTATTCCAAAGGCGGGAAAAAAGAGGAATGAAAGAGAAGGTGAGCAGTGATTTGTGATTTTGGTAGTTTTACCAGAAGGGGGTAGTTGGCGGACCTTGAGCGCCCTGCGGAAATGTGGTGGGGACAAATTGCAGAGAGAGTAGGGGGGTGGGGGGCGAGGCTGGAGAGGAGACGGTAGAAGACAGAAAGACCACCGACCTGCTAGCGGTGAGAGAGTGAGAGGCCCAAAGACTCAGCCTCATTGCGGGAGATGCCAATGATCCGAAATGCCTTGGTTTCCACAGCCTGAAGCCGAGAAAGGTGGGAGGCAGGAGCACCAGCCCTGAGGGGAGAGCAGTACTCCATCAGGCTGCGGACAAAAGCTTTGTAAGTGGTCAGGAGCTCAGGTGGGCCGAGGAAGGACTTTGCGTGATGGAGGATTCCCAGTCGGTGACTGGCTTTGGAGGCTAGCTTGGAAATGTGGCTTTCCCAGGAAAGGTCATGGCAGATAGTGAGACCCAGAAGCTTGAAAAAAAGGACTTCTTCCAGAGGATTGTTGAGAAAGTGGATGGGGGGGTTTCTAAATGGTCCTTTCGGAGAGACATAGTGAGAGTGTGAGATTTATCCGGATTGAAAGACATGTTCCACGTGTTGGACCAGTTTGTGATTTTATCCAGATCTGCAGTGAGCGAAGAAGCTGCTGCTTGCCGGTCTGAGGGATGACCGATGGTTCGGCAGAGGGTGGAGTCATCAGCAAAGTGATATAGAGGATTTTCCAGAGAGTCAGAGAGATCATTGATGAAAAAATTGATTTATTCCTGCAAAAATTGATCATTGACTATTTCCTGCAAAGCTCCTCAATAAAGCTGATAATTGGCGCATCCATTGTCGTCATGGTGTGAGATAGACAGCTGCTCCCTGCTCGTCATGTGGAATTTTAAATGAACGCATTATACCGGAACATTGAAAAATGAAATCCAGACCGACTGAGCGGACACTGAAATCGTTCCCTCAGCAGAGTCCGATCCCCACCCGAAAGTATTGCTCAAACTAAATGACAATCCTGATGTCATTTAAAAAAAAAAAAAAATATATATATATATATATATATATATATATATATATATATATATATATATATATATTGTGTGTGTGTGTGTGAAGGTGCCCAATTTCTGGCAGACTCTTCCTGTATGTCACCTACAGTACGATCATATATTACGAGCAGAGTACCCTCCCGACGGATGATCTTGTTCCAAACATGCAACACTTTCTTCTGACGCACACCTTTATTTGGGCGGTGTATAGGCAACTGACAGCTCGACATGCAAAAAATGTATGGCCCGGGTTTCGTGTATGAAGCCAAAAAAATACCTCCTGCTTGTAATTCAAAACACCTCACTGTTCTGGAAAAACGTGGGGACAGGAACACTGAACTGTAAAATGGTTGAGACTTGTAATACCCTCCCCTACCTGGAGGGGGCGGTACATGATGCACATTTACATAGAGAATTTGCTTCATCCCGCCTCATCTGCCAAGACCACCGGCAAAGATAAAAACACCCCGTACTTTAATTGGGGTTATGGTGAGCCTATGTAGCATGTCTGCATGCAATCAGCCTAGAACTGCAGGAGGAGTAGCGTGACAAACAAACAAACACTCAAACCTGTACATTTATAGTAGAGGAGGAGGAGGAGATTGGGACCATAATCTGTGAAGAGCGTTGGTGCTGCTTAAGCAGTCTCCTTGGCTATTGGGTACAATCCTGGAAGGGTCGCCAATCCGACAGTATACCAGCACGCTGGCCACTCCGACACAGTATACCAGCACGCTGGCCATTCCGTTACAGTATACCAGCACGCTGGCCACTTTGACACAGTATACCAGCACGCTGGCCACTCCGATACAGTATACCAGCACGCTGGCCACTCCGATACAGTATACCAGCACGCTGGCCACTCCGATATAGTATACCAGCACGCTAGCCACTCCGACGCAGTATACCAGCATGCTGGCACTCATTTTGCCGACCTCGGAAGGATGACAGGCAGAGTCAACCCCACCTGGTTTTAATTCAACAGCTGAGCAGGATTTGAACTCAGGACCCGAGAATCCATAGCCCACCACCCGAACCATTAAGCCAACATCAGGCATATAGTAAAGGATTCCTTCCAAAATTATTATTCCTATCCTCTCCCAACTTCCTCTCTCTTTTCTTCTCCTCCTAACCCCCCCCCCCAATCCCTAAACATTGCTTTGCTTTTTCCATGTAAATTGTTTTTGTCTCAACACCCCTTCCCCCCTTTCCCTTTAATTTTTTCCCCCTCTCAACCCCACTTGCTTACATAGTATGAGGATAGTCTTCTATTTTTGAATAGAGCATACATAGCTTGATGTGTTTTCCAGTGTCCCCTCTCTCAAAGTCACGTTCTCTTGCTCTTTGCCTCCAATCTAGATAATCGAAATTAGAAATGGGACACAGCAATTGAGTTGCCAAAAGGGGTGCAGTGTGGGTAATTACCTCAAAGGATCTAAAACGCTCGAGCAGACGCTGCTTGCTTTTATCACAGAGAAAGAGGTGCAGGGTGAAATTGTCTGCCATTTGTTAATTTGCATTTTATGCTTTATTTCTGCGCACTCTGCATCCGACTCCTCGAGAGGGAACAGGCATGGACAGCAAAGGGCACGTGAAGCCTGTTCCAGCTATCATTAGTTACATTATGGGGAAAATTATTTGCAAAAATGTAAAACATTTCTTACATAATCACTCCTCTTTCTGGTCTACGCTCGATGATTTATTATTTCACCGTTATTTTTATAACATGAATAATATTTTTTGGAAATGCAAACAAGTAGTGGGGCAACTTAGCATAACAATTGTGCATTTTGTGAGGAAAGCACCAAATTTGGCACACTAGTAGCCTAACATATTATGAACAGATTTGGATATTGGGCCATCTCAAAATTTTTGATGGCAGTGAAAAATGGCTGCCACAGCCATCAGCGGCTGAATTTGAGATGGCCTAATATCCAAATCTGTTCATAATATGTTAGGCTACTAGTGTGCCAAATTTGGTGCTTTCCTCACAAAATGCACAATTGTTATGCTATATTTAGCTAAGTTGCCCCACTAAAGTGGAAGCTCTATTTTCATGAGCTCTTTTTAAATTAGTTAATTTACTCTTCTTGAAAAAGTGTTTTAAAGCCTTGTGGAAGACCGGCAACACAAATCACATGCAAACATGCAATCAAACCCATGAGGCAACGGAAGACATGACCTTACAAGACCACAGCTGCTGAGCTACGGGGTCCCAGGGTACTCTGGGTTCCCATCGGCCATCTTTGTGACATTGGGTTTTGTCTTCACAATCACAGTGGGGGCAATTAGGGGCAAACTTGCTCCACCCTATGGATGTCAATTGATGGGGTTTATCCCATGCTTTGTCTTTTAAATGGCGAATGACAACCAAGGAAGCAGCATTTATCATTTTCAAAGTCTTTGGTACGACTCGGCCACAGTCGAACTCGAACCACCGACCTCCCAGACTCAGAGTGGATGCTCGAACCATTAAGCCACCGAGTCTCTTCATGATTCGTGTAACGTGTTTGGAACTTGGCGACGTTAGAGCTTCATTGATTCGTTTGATATTCCAGCGATAAACCTTCATTATCTATTTTTATTTTTGGACTTAAAGAAAAGCATGAAAATGTTTGAAACCAATAACAAGGAGAACGAAGAAGAAAATAAGAGGAAGAGGAATCGAAGCAGTCCATTTTCTGTATGAATGGCCATTGTAAAGATTTATGGTCAAATATGGACATGAATAGCGACTGACTCATCCATGTGCTTACTGACCTCTGGATATCTACCATTGGTCAAAGTATGAATTGATGCTCAACTTTCAAAACTTATAACTTAAAAATCGTAACTGATATGAGAATGTAACATTGTCTGATGTGTTGTGCAAATTCGTCTTTGAGATTCATCACTCATTTTGTTCGCCGCTATGGCTTACGAGTTCTCAAAAGAACTCGTAA